>NC_057693.1:3306393-3390288 GCF_014466175.1 Vespula pensylvanica
AGAGAGAGAGAGAGAGAGAGAGAGAGAGAAAGAAAGAAAGACAGACGGACGGACAAACAAACAAAAAAAGAGGAAGATCGATTGTGTTTAGGAAGAGCCGATCGATCGAAAGTCCAGGATATCGAAGAACGAAGAAAGAACTACAACATGCCATTGGAATGCCGCCCATTGGTGCAGACCTGTACAAACGAAGAAGGAGCAAGAGAACTCGTGGAGAGGTTATAAGAAGGAGGGAAAAGGATTGTAGCTTGCTTTCCTCGCACGGCCTTCACACCTTCGCCTCGTTTCACCTCACCTCACCTCACTTCACCTTACCTTACCACACCTCACCACACTTCACCTCATCTCATCTCACCTTACCTCACCTCACCTCACCGCCTTTTGCCATATCTTGCCTCTCGTTCTGTTCTTCACGCAACTATAGATCGTGCACGTCCGCCTATGTATATATAGGTCCGTGTATATGTATGTGTCGAAGGGAACGCAGTCGACTTACCGGTAAAGAAGGTTGTACTACTACGACGACGACGACGACGACGACGACGATGCACGATTTCTACATCAGCACTTGGTAGTCTATACAGTCGGAAGATCACTCGAAATTCGAACTTCATCTATTTTTTTATTCCTAATAATCATTTAATCGACTGATTAATCTCTCCATGTGTCATCGATTCCGCATTGACTTCATAGAATTTATCAGTTCTGTCATAGATATGTATAATATAAAAATGAACTTTTTTCGAACTGATAATTGGATTTACTTTCTTATTTTTCATAAAACAAACGATATATCCGGAAAAACCGTACCTATAAAAGACAAAATTTTTACACGAATTTCATACAGCAGGATGCCGGTGATGATTGGACGACTATCATTAAAATATGACTTCTTATAGCTTAATGATCGATCATAATTACGAATGATCTAATCACCGTGGAATAAGAAATTCTGCATAGTTACATGACGTGCGATTAGTCTAGTGAAATTTCCACGAAAAGGATATGCGGAGAAGATGACCAAATGTAAACGAGAAGTCAAGCAAGTAGAAGCAAACGTTTGTGGCGGTGCGTAAGTCTTTATTTCTTCGAAATTCGTTTCTCGAGGTCGTCGATAGATTGTTAAAACAAATGAAATTCCTATGGAATTATTGGTTATTGTTAGCTTAAAAAGTAGAAGATATTTATATAATAGGAACAAAACATAAATCTATTAAAAATATTAATGGATTAAATGACGATAGAAAAATTGTAAAAAAACAAAACAAAATAAAATAAAAGGAAGAAAGTTAAGCAACAGATCGTACACATCCTTACCTTTATTTTTGTATTCTTTTATTTAAACTATTTTGAATAATATTCTATATACAGAAAAGAAAGGAAAAAATTATTCGAACGATCCATAAGATAACAAAAATCGACGATTCTTCGGTGGGACCTTTTCGTATTGATTTTTCTCAGAAAATCAGAAAAACTAATTAAATTTTACACGATGAAGTGGCAAAAAACGTTATATAAAACATCGATTAGATACGATACATGATGTGTGTGTGTGTGTGTGTGTGTGTGTGTGTGTGTGTGTGTGTGTGTGTGTATGTATGTATTTACCTATATACGAACTTATTTCTCATTATTACTAGTGTTAGCAATCTTTTGACACGAAATAATTATTCGAAAATATACTTTCCTTGTCGTAAACTAGTCATAACTTTTCTCTCGCTTAACGTACAAATTATATTTTTGTATCGATTGACGTACAATCACGTATTTCAAACGCAAGGTGAGAATATTTTCTCTAAGAACATATTTTGCCACTTATCGTGCGTAACAATGCGATGTCGATGTTACATCGAGCTCGATAAACATATACGCAGCCTGAGGCTATTTCTAATGATCGCAATTTTTCGTATTCCGCTTGAAAATATTTATATCGAGTAACGAAAGTATCTGAACGTTAAATAACATTTTATAACTATCTCTAAATCTGGATAAACCTAATTTTAGGATCGATTCAAGTCCGATGAGTAGAAGATGATAAGATCTGCAAAATAGATGCATTTATAAAAAAAGAAGTCGATAAAAATTTGTTATTATTTCTTTATCGTCGCTACTAATTAAAAATTACTAATTTTACACATTTTTTAATCTGTATACACATTAATGTACAGCAAGTACTTACTTTGATTGATCCTTATTCGAACCAGAAAAAATTATTCACCCATGATGATTCATTCGACTTCTGGAACTGTTTATTCGACCCACTCCCAATCCCTCTAGTTTACTATTTCATTTTACAAGGAAAGAGCAGACTCTTGTAAGGTTATTATCGTTAAAATGAATCATTCGCGAGTATTTTTGTTGGAGAAGATGGTACAAGTACGAGACAGGTAAGACCACGTCCGTAACGTCCTTCGAAAACGTCGGAATTTCCTTCAGAGAGAAAAAGAACATGAATGCCGAGCCGAGAAGTCGAGATCTACAGTTTTCTTACGATCTCTACGAGGATCCAAGATGAGTCAGAATAACTTCGATGTCGTCAAGCAAGCGTCGTTATAATTCCCTAAGTTATTCGTGGCTCAAGCAGAGACAGCATGGACCGATCGCGCACGACTGCCTATATCATCAATAATAATATCATCAATAATAAATCATCAAGAACGATCTCATTCTTTCCATTTTCTTATTGTTCATTTCCAATCTTTTCTGGTTATTGCAAAATTTCGAAAATAAATATTCTCCGATAAGAGATAATTAGAAATATCAAAAAGAAAAAAAAAATAGACAATAACTTTCCAACGGGCATCATTTTACTCCTTGATAAAAAAAGAAAAAAGAAAAAAAACAAGAAACGAATCGAAATGAAAACGTGACGCGCATTGAATTTCGAAATTAGATATGCACTTACTTGAAAAAAAAGAAAAGAAAAGAAAAAATAAGGAAACAAAAAATAGAGATAAAAATAAAAAAAAAAATACCAGCTTAAGAACACTCGACGATTATTCATTCGTCTTTTTGTATCGATCGATCGAGCAACTAACAAATTCCAAGAAAAAAGATGTGGCTTTGCTTTACGTCTGAGAGTTCTTCAAAATTCACGAAGATTTTTCCGGAGAACCAAGAAGACTTTATCTGGCGCAGTTGTCTCTTATCGAAGTCGCTTATCAATGTACTCGACCTATTCTTATCACGCTCTGCTTCCGTTCTTTTTCTTTTTCGATCGGAATGACTAAACAACGTGTATCAAACGTGGCACCTGAAAGATAAGTAGCACGATAAAAAATACGATAAATGTATAGATATCCTGATCACCGAATAGTGAAAAAGTCGGATCTTCCGAGGTAAGAAAAAGAAGGTAGAGATAAAAGGAACGAATTTAGAACATTGAAATTTAACTTAACGCACACATACATATAGGTCATATCTGTAGTAAACTCGATAACGACAATCTTTTTACTGCAAATCTTTGTGCATTATAAAAATTAAGATTATGTTGTTACTATAATCGCAATAACTCCATATTATCGATCTTTTGAAGCTTTCGACATATTATTTCAACGAAAACAAGTACATTATAATCGACCAACTTTTACATCTTCACTTCATATATGGATGATCAATTATTCACAAGCAATACTTTAACCCTGTATTTTGCTGAAAGCCGAAATTGATCGACAAAAGGGACAAAAAAGAAGGGAAAATTTTTTCCTTCAAAAATTCAAAAGGGGGAGCGAGGTGTTATCATTTACAAATTGGTGAAATGTCTCTGACTCACTGTCAATGCTCGTTGCCAGCTCATAGCTCTCCTTTCTCTTTCTCTCTCTTTTTCTTTCTCTCTTTCTTTCTGACCCTTACCCTCCCCTCGCTCGTTATCCTCGTCATTTTCACCCCTCCAATTCTTTATCCGAACATCATTGGAGCTTTTGTAAAGCGTCAAAAACAACGTCGACGTGAGGCTCCGACCGAGACTAATGAAAATGTCTATCCAGAGTGTGTCGTTCTTTTTTCCGGCAATAGCTGGGGAGCACAATTTCCACTATCAATAAGACGATTCGATAAAAAAAGAGAGAAATACTCTTAGATGTCAAAATCATTGATTTACGTCATCGGCATGTGCGAGATTATTGACGTCAACGATATATATTCTCCTTACTTAATAAATCTCTTCAAACCCTTTCAACGAATAAACAAACAAATAAAAAACTAGAAATGGAGTTAATCGAGAGAATGGAGTAAATCGAAGAAAAAAAATACAAAAGATTTTCGATTTTGCAACCTTTTGAAAAATTCAGAATCACGTCGCGATTCCTATTCGCCTATCGTCACCGACTAAGAATTCAGTCTCGACGATTTGATGCGTACAAAGCATTCGACAAGTCGTGCATTGTTTCCATGAGAGACAATGGATGATTCTCTCCGGCTATGGTCAGTCTCCGTGCATGAATCATACCTTTTACCATTGCAAGTTTTCTTATGCAAGATTCCGAAAAATTTATTCCTTCATTTCACGCAATTACTCTTTGTATCTCTCTCTCCCTCCCTCTCTCTCTCTCTCTCTCTCTCTCTCTCTCTCTCTCTCTCTCGTTCTCTCCCACTCTCTCCTTCTCTTCCTCTCCCTCTAAATGAGAAGTCACAATACCATATTATGACAAACTTGAATAACACGAAGGTCGTTTCTTATTTGTAAATAGAGAAAGAGAGAGAGAGAGGCTTAGAAATCCCTTAGTCCCTATATACCTGACATATATTTACATTAGTGGAACCAAAGAATTAATAATCGATTTTGAACGAAATTAATTGGCGATTTCTCCTCAAGAAGAAAACACGTTATGTTTTCTGAAGACGTGTCATGAGAGTCAAATTAAATCTACTTCTTGTGCTCCTCTTTCATCGTTCGTCGACGTAGTCGTCGCGTCGTCGTCGGAATTATCGTCATCTTACAAATATGTAAATACATGCATAGAGGTATATCCTTTTAACTGGCGCTTTTCTAATAAAAATTCCACACGTGGAACGAAAGGGAGACAAATATTACGTATGCCATGCGTGTGATTCTCGTTAAGTGATTCATTCATGCCGGAATTCTTCACGACGATACACTGGGTCGAACTTTGTATTTGTGTGTGACATGCTTGATCCCTTTCATCTCTCTCTTTCTCTCCTTCCTCTCTCCCACCTCCCTCTCTCTAGCACGCAAAATCACATTACTACGCTTCGCCAACATGCGGGTGTGTCGCATTTTTTTTCATTATATTAGTATGAGCATTAATACGGACGCATGCTATACGAAGATTACGCATTCAACTAATTCTCTTTTTAACTGTTTATAAATATTTGTTAATTGCTCAACTCGGATGAATCAAGTAAAATCATCGATTCGTTTGACAAAGTATAAAATGAAGTGCGTTCATTTGAAAAAAAATGAAAAAAAAAATGAAACGAAGCATCGATCGTAAATGTTTATAATGACAGCAATTTATATTTAATTTATATTCAATCGCTTATTTACTCACGCCATCTTCGCCATATATATATATATATATATATATATATATATATATATATATTGCGAAACTGTCGATAACATTTTCTAACATTTTAAATATATGTATTACTGTGTCCATGTCAGAATATATGTACAGCGTGACTTACAATTCCAAGCATGCATCGATCGTCAGATCGCTAAAATTTTTTACCGATTTATTAATAGTGTTAGATTATACACACACACGCACATATATATATATGTATATAAACAGACGCGTTTATGACACGTTGTTCTAAACACGATGAAGTATTTCAATTCAAATGTTGGACTTTTATGGAAATTGTCGTAGAAAATTATTATAGAAAACGATTTCAAATTTCTATTCAGAAAATATTGTAAGAAAACAATTCTAATATCAAAACAATCTTATAGTATGATGTTTGTAATTTTGTGTTGATATTTTTTACAAATTTATTGTTATAAAAAAGATTTCGTTGAAAAAAGATAAAAGATAAAGAGACGAAGACATCAAGGAAGAAAATTTGTAAACAGTCTCAAGCACGCGTATCATGTAATACAAATGCTAGCGCCAATAATTCAGGGTCGCGTAGCAAATTACCTAGTGTGCTCCAACTGTGAGTCATGCTTAACCGCATTAAGCATCGATATCAACACAACTTTTATACTTCGATGTCGCGAACGTACATACTGTTTGCGATGAAATAAGCTTTGGAAATAAATTCTACGCGACAAAAATATCGTAATCTGTTATAATATATAATCATTTATTGTGTTCTTCGATCGATCTAACATTGCATCGAAAGAAAAAGCACAATTCAAATTTTTCATTAATTTTTGAAAAACCTTACGAGACAATGGCAATTTCGAGTGATGTCGAAGAAAAAATATCGAAAGAAATTCTTTCGGCAAATCTTATTCCGATAATTTGAATGATTTATTTACAATACAGACAATTACTATCGAACATGGATAACAGGAAAGAACATCTTTCTTATTTACCTCTTGATTCATCCAACAATTTATCATATATAAGAAAACAATCAATGAATTCCTAAACGATTATATCTTCACATTTTTAAAAATTGGGAGAAAAAGCTGTGTAACATGTAGTAAACGCGTATCATCGTGAATGATTATATATTATATTATATATTATATATTATATATTATATTACATATATATATATATATATATATATATTCTCGATTCATATATTACGACTTATATACCGCGACGTATAATCTTGATTACAAATAAAGTACTATAAGAATGCGCATATCAAACACGTCAACGACGATTAATCAGTTATTAAATATTCAGAGATCGTAGTATTCAGTAATTTTTCATAGTGCGACCAGCGTTGATCTTAACTCGGTTGCATTCCAATCATCGAAATTCATTTGCAATTAAATACGCATACAATTTTCAAGATAACAAATGAAAGAATCGTATTAGATCGTTTTCATTAACAAAATCATTGGAATTTTACGAAATTTTTCAATAAAATCTGCGTTTATTAACGTTGAATAATCTTTGTTGCTATCCAAATGTGTGTGTGTGTGTGTGTGTGTATACTTCACGTATTTCATGTACATCAGAAATGATTCCATTAAAGGAACAATATAGGCACAATGATGGCGACATCAGTCATTTTTTGGTATTTATCCTCCTTCTCACATAACAATTATTAAAGATGACACTATCGAGCGAGAGAGAAAGAGAAAGAAAAGAGAAAGGAAGAGAAAGAGAGAGAGAAGAACCTTACTAGAGAAAATAAAAGGACCGATGACGTTTTGGTGTAGGGTAATCAGCGTTTCGTTCTAAACATTAGTCATTAGCCTTGAAGGAATTTCCAGCCGCAGATATGTACGTAATTTTTGAAATTAAAAAAAAATCATCACACGTGTTTTTAATTGGAACCATCAAGTTTTCCAAGAGTTTGTTGTAAAAACAAATTAATAAGGACTGTGTTATCCATTTGTCATGTAGAAAACAAAAACAAATTAGAGAATATGCTTTCTGTACATTTCGATCAAAAGATGGAAGGATATAAATATCGTTGTTATTAGATTTATGCTGTTATTTAAATATACATATATACATTATATTCAATAAATTATATATAATATATATATATATATACACACACACACACATACTATATCATTGTATTCTATCATAACATGAAAATAATTTCAATGAGAGACATCCTCGAGAATCGTAATGTACTAATATATATAGTTCTATAAACGATCACTATATTCATAGACACGAATAAACTATATTTGACACAGATACATATGTACGCCATTTATCGACGATGTCTCACGCTAGAATCTTCTATTGAAAAGGTCGTATTACCGTTCTAACCTTGGTACTCTGGGCAAGTTCTAATCCTACCCAATTCCAATATGGCGTAGGCATAGCTACATATGTAAATTACCACAAAAATAAGGATATATGTTGAGTTAAAGATTTTTAAAAGAAAGTATATAAATACTTACATATATCGCGCATTAATGAGCTACATATTCTCACTTCATATTTAATATCGAGCACAGCTGCGTGACTGTGCCGGATTTGAAAGACTATAAATATACGTATACTTGACTGCAAATAATCGCTGGTGTTAGCTTGGAGTGACCTCATTTAATCCTCCAGAAAGTGGTCAAAGTAATGGCGATTGACATTTATACTAATTCTTTGGCTTAAAATTATGTAGTATTAAAATACTTGAGTCAATGAACTTGATTTAACGGAAACTTAGTCGATTCCCTGTATTTATCGATTATTCGATTCTTCTGGAAAAAAAAGAAAAGATAAAAACTCGATATTTTAGTGATTGGAAAAGCAATTAGAGAGAGAGAGAGAGAAAGAGAGAGAGAGAGAGAGAGAGAGAGAGAGAGTCAACTTTGCGCGTTCTTCTTGCGTACTTTTGCATTACGGCACGCTCGACAAGGTCGCCGGGGATCTCGCGGTCGTACGAGAAAGAAAAGGAAAAAAGTAGAGAGGTAAGAAGAAGGAGAAGAAGAAGGAGAGAGAAAAGTAGGAAGCAGCACGATAAGAGAAGAAAATCCTCGAGCTTCGGCTCAGGCCGTCGTCCGTCTTCGGCCAAACTCGTGCGTCTCTGTTCGGTCGGTCGGCTTGCGACGTCACTGAACGCTTCGACCAATGAGAAGTTAGGAGGATGATTCACGCAAGCAAGCCTCGCCATGTAACTCTCTCGTGGCTGTACGACCTGCAGTCTCCCGCCAACTAGCGTACAAACGAGTGAAGGAATGAGTAGTATGCTTTTCAATGCGTGATACGAATCGTCATATTGCAATTTTTATCTCTACACAATTATTCGTGTCTGTCTGTTTTATCATCTTTATTTTTTACCAAATGTAACCGTTGATTTTTTTTTTATTTTTTTTATTGGCTTGTGTCAAATGGTGGGGTGAAAATTACGCAACGCAAAAAGAAAACAAATAGGGAAAGAAGACAATTTTCAAGATCATATCTAGAATCTCTGATAATTCGAAGATGAGAATCAAGAAAGATTCACCTTGTCTCGTGTTACGACTCGTACCTTTGGAAAATCTCGAACCATGGGGTAAGTTTCTTTCTTTACTCTTTCTCATAGAAAAAATAGAAAGAGTAATTTTCTAATTTTCTATTTACAAAATTGAATTGTAAAAAGGGAATCTATCTTGTAAAATCATCTTCGTAATATATATTACGAAGATCTTATAAAGGCTTATATAGTCATCTTCGTAATATATATTTTCCTACATGTGATATATAATCAATATGGTCGGGCCTCCTGGCGCTTAGGATCGAAGAAATCCATCATGAGAACAAAGGTCAATGCATAATATCGATCTTGGTAATTGCAATTATCGATTTATAAGATAGAAGAGTAGATTGATTAAAATATCGTTCCTTCGATCTCGATTCTTCGTGTTTTTCTTTCTTTTTTATCATATTTTTATATGTTTATAAATCGTGAATTATTATTAACACATATATTTAGAATAAGAAACATCTTTTAATCGGTTTTCGAATCGGTTTCTCGAAAGATTTTTCCAAATTGATCATTCGCTCTTTAATAAAATTTGACTTGTTTAGAATACATTGAAAGAAGCTAAATATTTGACATTTATTTCTACGATAATAATTAGAATTTTTTATTAAAAAATATGTTAAAAATTTACTAAGAAATGTTTGAAAAGTTACATATTCTTAGTATACTTTTTATCATAGGGGTATAGCATTCTTTGACATCATCGATGTTCGTATGACTAACATGTTCCTCTATCTCGAAGAAAACGTCGACTTTGTAGCAACGAAGAGAACGCTAACCCGGCTCTCTCGTAGTTGGACGAGCCAGCAACAGAAACAGCACAAGGAGTACAATCACGCTGTCTCTCTCTTTCTCTCTCTCTCTCTCTCTCTCTCTCTCTCTCTCTCTCTCTCTCTCTTCCTCTCTTCTTTACCGGTGACTCAGACCACGATAACGTCGTGTCGTGTATTTGGGTTGTAAGCTCACTCGATGAGTCGCTTCGAGCAAATTTGAGAAATGCCAGGAGAAAACGCATATCTATCGTCAAAAGATTCATTTAATTTCAAAATCTTTCAATGTATAATAGAAGAAATAATATGTTACTTAGCTTCGTCTTTTTATTTCTGAAGTAAATAAAAAATGTTTATTATTTCTTGTATGAAAAATACTAACGCCATTTTTATACAAGAATTAATAAATGAAGAACGATAACTTACATCTCGCAGACTATATAAAATGCCTCATTGATGGTCGCGATAAGGAAAGAAAAAAAATAAGGAAAAAAAAATATGGGCTGTTTTAGTCGACGAATGCAACAATCAAAAGACACGTATAATTAAGGAAAAAGAAGGACAAATGTATAGATAACACGTGGATTATCGTTTCTTCTCCTTTTGTTTTTAATTTCGAGGTGAGAAATATATTAATATATAAAAATAAATTCGAAATGATAGAGAGAGATATTTTACATAGTTGAATATTATCGTTTCGTTGATCATCGACCTTGTTCTTTCGATTAGACTATCACGAAGAAAAAATCGAACGATAGAATGAGAATTGATCGTGTATAATTTTCGAGGAGGCGAGGATGTATAACGACAGAAAAGCAACTTCATAGGATAATTGAGGAAGAGAAAGGAGAAGATAGGTAAAGGAGAGGGTGGGGAAGACGCGTAATGTAATTTGCATTCTCTCTGCTTACAATGGGCCGCCGCGTGACACTACGATCCTGGACACGAACAGGACTACTAAGTAAATCGACATAGGTATATCTATAAAATATAAATAATTCTCTATCGAGAGAGAGAGAGAGAAAATTAGATTAGGAAAGGGTCGAAGATTATCATTGTGTAATCACGAATAGTACACACATATGTTTTTTACTAAATACTAAATCAGACCAATGTTCGACATAAAGGAAAGAAATGTGACATGTTCAGTTTGTATTTTAATAAGCTTCTAATTATCGTTTCATGGAATAATCTGTGAACAACGATTATCATGAATTCCAATAAGAAGTAAATGATTTTTCGTTTTTTTTTTTTTTCTTTTTCTTTTTTCCCCAAGATTTATAATAATCAATAAACAATATAGCAATATACGCACATAATATTATGTGTCTGTACGGTGAAGTGAAAAACTAGAAATTTTTTGAAATGTAGGATCTAGCTGTGTTTACGAATATATAAGAGAGTGAAGATAATTAGAGTTTCTATCGGTTCGAAATCGCGCCTAAAGTCCACGATACTGCGCAATGCGGAAGAATGAGAAATTACTTTAGGTGTATGCAAATTACAAGTTTTTATGATAATTCGAGAGCAATTTCAAGTTCGCAATCAATTTCGCTGGACTTTTTCGTAAGATGTAAGAATCGATATCATGTATGATATATAAAAAAGAGAAAAGGGTTTCCAAGAGTTGCACTTTCTCAAAATGCTTTTTTGAAATCTGGTGCACGTCTGTTCTTTAGACGTGTGTACCGTCTGGCAAACCTGTTCTCGACCAACGGACAGACGCGTAACGTACTTCGAAAGACCGTTACGTATGTAGGGTGATCTCGTGCGAACGGCTCATTCGCGAACGATAGATGTATCGATCGAAAAACAAACGTATAAACGTGAAACGTACTTCAAGGAAATTACAAGAAACTGTTTAAATATCTTGATCAAGAGTAATCGACACAGAATTTGATTTGATTTTATTTCGAATTATTAATCGTTTAAACAATCAATAATGTATGTATATACATATATTTTCCATTGTCCTTGAATATAAAATACCAAAGATTAAATAGAATAGGGAGAATTGTAAAATTAAGGGCAATTAAAGGCAAAATTAGCAAATAGTTTTAGAAAAGTAGGATATAATCCCATATATGTGTATCAGAAGACGATGAAAGAGAGAGAAAGAGAGAAAGAGGAAGTTTCGTCATGCCAACAATGAAACGATCATCGTCTGGGACAATTTGGGGTTGGTAGCCGAATAGTAAGGGAGAGAGTGAGAGAGAAAGAAAGGAGGGAAGGCCGTCGACCAGTCGAGAGAGAGAAAGGGGGGGCATGAGAGTGACTCATCGTCAAGCCAAGCCAGGCCTTACGAGCTGCAGGTCAGGAGAGGAAGACACTTTTAGCCCACATTTCTTGTTCGTTTCTTCTCTTCTCTCTCTCTCTCTCTCTCTCTCTCTCTCTCTCTCTCTCCCTCTCCCTCTCCCTCTCCCTCCCTCTCCCTCTGATCTCTCTCTGATTTCTAACAACGTTTCCTTATTTTTACCCTAACCATTTATGTGCCACAAGGTGTATGTTCCCCCTCCCTCTTTCTCACGCGTATTTTCTTTCTATCCCTTATATTTCTCTTCTTCATCTTCTTCAACTTTCGTAGTAGACACATTGTAATTCGTTCGCATAAACGCTAAAATTCTCAGCCCACGGAAATGTCGCACGTGAACCTGCAAGAACAGCTTTATTATCGCTTTAGCAGTTTATGAGAAATTGTTCGTAGAACGATCCCTTTTGCTACTCGTGGAATTAGTCGAATGAATCATGCCATTGTACTCCTTAGTTCTTGACATATCGACGAAATAGAAAGAGAGTGCCTTGTTTTTTCTCTTCTTTCTTCTTCCCTTACGTGAAATGATTTCTTTGTTCTTGAAAAAATAAAATCAAGAAAAATAGCTTCCATTGGTTCTTCGTAATATCAACGCTATTATTTTTTTTATTTGTAGGTGGACACAAAGAATTCCACAGGCGGCATCGAGAACTTTGCGAGGACACGCTGTTACCGTCCGATGGTGGCAGTGGCAATGGCAGTTCTTCCACAACCGTCAGTGGTTGTCCAAGTCCTGGTCCAGGTTGCTCGGTACTAAGTCTTTCGGGACCACCAACACCACAACCAGCAGACATCGATAGCCACCCAGCGTCTCGTGTTTTACCCTTTCTTTACCTTGGTAACGGCAGAGATGCTGCTGATCTTCAACTCCTTCGAGCCCTTGGCACTACTAGAGTATTGAACGTTACCTCCCAACTACCAGGATATCACGAGGAAAGGGGCATTACCTACAGACAGATACCTGCATCCGATTCCGGTCATCAAAATCTCAAGCAGTACTTCGAAGAAGCCTTTGACTTTATCGGTTAGTTAACTTCTCTTTAATTATATTCAATGGTATGAATTACTGAACTTTGAAACTTCTGTGTAAAGCTTATGATAAATCTGATAATACATTCAGAGAGAGAGAGAGAGAGAGAGAGAGAGAGAGAGAGAGAGAGAGAGAGAGAGAGAGAGAATACGAATTTAGCTTTTCTCAATGAGTAATTCTTCCAGCCCACTAGGTGTGTTCATAAACACTAATTATCTAGTTCATAAACACTATTAGCTATCGTTAATATTCGCTGTACGTGATTCTGACTTGCTTTTACAAACATATACACACACACACACACACACACACACACACACAATGATGTTAACATTGACACAACACATTGGTAACACAACAATGATTCTAATGCATTGGCCAATAACTAATGTAAAAATTTACAATATTTTACATCTAAACAAACAATATTAATATTTTTTACTCCAACTTATTAACCATTTCAAGAACATAGTATAATAAACTTACGTTTGGATTGCAATAATATAATTTAGTATTATATTGATTTAGCCTAATTTTCAATTAATAATACTAGTATTATTTATTTATATAGAAAGTAATCAAAATTCCAACATATTATTGAACGGTTAGCCTAATATCAAAAAACACAACTTTCCTGATCGTTAAAATTTAATTTCAATCATTCCGTGATCGCATCACGTAGAATAAAAATTTTGTTATTCCGAATAGCATTCTTCAACTCTTTTTCGCATCCCTCTCTTTAAAAAAAAAAGAAAAGGCATTTTTGTAAAGGCCGCGATATACTATCCTCGATGAAAGTCGGAAACGCGTTTCACCCATTTTACGGAATGTACGAAAGAGGGATTCGTCTAAACGTTCTTCAGGCCCCTCGATCGGCCTCCAGGTACACATTCCACCAGTTGCACATTCATCGAGGAGGGAGAAGCCCTGCGGATCCAGTATGAGTATGTATACCTTCAAATCAGGCTACACAAACAACCCCTGTTTCTACTACGTACTCGCATAAGCGGTGATTGTTCGTGACATTTCTTCTTTTATATAGGTTGATTCAGACGAGATCAAACCTCTTAAGGTTTTTTGGATCCCATCCAAGTGCAAGTGGTGACATTTCATAATGGAAAAAAAAACTTTATCCTTTGAAAAGTAGTTCGATCGATGTTCGATTGTCTAAACAAATTGCAAAAGAATTTACGTTATGACAGAGTCCATTGTCTTATTCGCTTCGTAAAGTTGCATAAGAGCATTGGGTTAATGTATAATCTCAAAATGCACTACTTTATGACGTTTTAAGATGCCAAAAAATTAATAATTCTTTCTTGATATTTCATTAAACATCATATGATAAAGACAATGAAAGTAATATTGCCATTCCCATTGCATAGAAAGAGACAGATATAGAGATGGAGAAAGAAAGCGAAAGAGGATATGTCGAATTTGTATCAGCCTGTATTCATCTTGTGTGTATACCAACTGCGCGCATTATAAAGAGCCCACAGGCGTTCACGCATTGAGAGTGAGCAAGAGAGAAGTAAAGGCAGGGATAGGGAAAGAGAGAGAAAGAGAGAGAGAATGGATCTCTCGGCGTTCACGGCTGTGCACGCATGTGAGTCATGGTTTCATGAATGGAAGCCTTTCGTCTTTAGCTCTCTGCATGGTGAATGGTCCACCGGAAACGGTTGGTTACACCCTGTTTCCGTTATATCGAAGTACGTCGCGTAACGCGATCGAGGCCTGGCCGAGATACGCTTACATCTTTTTTTCAAATGAAGCCGTTTCACAAACTGTTATTGTGTTTGTTGTTGTTTTTGTTTTTGTTTTTATTTTTGTCAATGATAATCTCAATCCAATAATTTCGACTAATTTCTGTTTATAATCATTCGATTTTGTATAGATTGCAAGCTTAACTACGATGACTTGTGACACCCTTTTATAATAGTTCAATAATAAAATCATAAAAGTATAATCAGATATAGGAAACAAGGGGGGAGGAGGCTTTAATTTATCTGAAATGCATTTACCTAGATAATGGTGACACGACAGGTATCCCTGATACGTATAGTTGCCTCTATTTCATTAGACGTGTTCGCCTTCCACATCGTCCTTCCTGTTCGTTTTTTCCTTTTCTTATATATACCTTTTTCTCTTTCTATTTGACCACTCTCTCCTCTAACTCATGACAGATATGCATGACGTTCAGAAGTGCGAATAAGGGAAAGTTCTCCACTCGGTAAAACTAAAGATATTATATTATAAGTTATAAAGCCCTTATCTCGTCCTGCTACTGTTAGTTTAAACCGGTATCATATCGGCGATTTGTTCGCGGAGATTCATCGTGTTCTTGTCATGCCTTCGTTAAAAAGATAAAAGGAGGCCCTCTTTAAACTTTGTACGAAACATCGAGAACAAATCTTCATTATCGACGACTTGCGCTTCGACCCATCGTGTCGATAAATCAATCTATTATCTTATAGGTAAGAAGAAGAAAATGTATTTATCTCGAAGTAATAAAAATATTAAAAACACTTCTCAAACTGTGTTGAAAAGATTCAATTAAAATTCTTAGGAATTATTATTATTAATAAAATAATTAGGAATAAATTAATCAGGAATAAATTAATTAGGCAAAATTAATTATAAATAAATTAATTAGGAATTATTATTAATAAAAGATTAATAAAATTCTTAGTTTTTTGTACCGCATGCGCGAGCGTGTGTGTGTATGTGTTACATATCGGAACACCGTTACGAAAAAAAAGATGGCGTAAAGCTCGTTACGTATATCTAAAAGAATAACAATGATAAAAATAATCCGTAGGTCGTACTTAAATAACGCAGACCATCCTCGATGTTTCCAATCTCGTAACACTTAATAATAAAAATTAAACTCGGAGAGATACAGACACCATTTTGTCTGCTGCTGTTTCTTATGGTCATTGACGGCCTCTTCTTTTCTTTTTTTTTTTGTGTTGAAAAATACTGCACTGGGATTATACATTCATTTGTATACCTCACCACTAGCACGGATAAATGCGCACGCGCACGAGTATGTGTGTGTGTATGAAACAGAGTATGCGCGCACGATTCGTAAGGATCCGGGCAGTGACTCATTTATGAGATACGATACATCGTCCCCTTTATTGTATAACGAAATCGCCTGTTTAACTTGCATTTGACCATGTACAATATGTTTACAACGAGTTCGACTGATGCAAACAACGACGAATATGCTCAACGAGTTTTCATTTTGCGTGCATTGTTTTAGTTACGTCCATTGACAAGAGTAATCGATCTATTTCGTACTATGAATCGTACTATTGTATAAATTGATTTTCCTTTGGTAATTAAAAGTGCCATAACTTAACACATCGCACTTTGTTGATTTGTTTCAGAGGAAGCACGAAAAGCCGGTAGCAGCGTATTGGTTCATTGCCAGGCTGGTGTATCGCGTAGTGCGACGATCGCCATCGCGTACATAATGCGACATAAAGGTTTGTCAATGGTCGAAGCGTATAAATTGGTGAAAAATGCACGGCCAATCATCAGTCCGAATTTAAACTTTATGGGGCAGCTTCTCGAATTAGAACAAGGTCTAAGAGCGTCTGGTGGTGTCACTGGAACGCAACAAACCGAGGAACCCAAAAGTTGTCATCAATGTCGTTGGAGTCACCAACAAAATAGTAGCGAGGAAGTGACTTCCGGTTGCAGCGTTTGAGAGACGCGTAAGCGTGCGTGCGTGCGCCTGATACACACTCACACGTACATATACACACATACACATATGCGCAACACCTCGCGAAAAGAAACGAACGGACGCGCAAGCTCGTTGTTTTTGTTGTTATATATTATTATACTACTATAACTACTCTACTACTACTACTCTACTACTACTACTACTACTACTCTACTACTACTACTACTACTACTCTACTACTACTACTACTACTATACTACTACTACTCTACTACTACTACTACTACTACTCTACTACTACTACTACTACTACTACTCTACTACTACTACTCTACTACTACTACTACTACTACTACTACTACTACTACTACTACTACTACTACTACTACCACTACTCTACTACCACTACTACTACTACTAATACTACTGCTACTACTACTAATACTATTGCTACTACTACTACTACTACTACTACTACTACTACTACTACTACTATTATTATTATTATTATTATTATTATTATTATTATTATTA
The DNA here is from genome assembly GCF_014466175.1 of Vespula pensylvanica. Classification (NCBI taxonomy): domain Eukaryota; kingdom Metazoa; phylum Arthropoda; class Insecta; order Hymenoptera; family Vespidae; genus Vespula; species Vespula pensylvanica. Next base: position 3,323,801 of record NC_057693.1, read on the forward strand.
TCCATATTCCTTGGACACAGGACAACGATAACGCTCGTTCCATCGATTCAAAACGGCGAAAATGTGTGTAGAGATAAAGAGACGAGGCAGAAGAAACGGTACATATCCTAACGCGCGAATTCATCGTTCTTCCTGTTCTTTTTTAGCGGGAGAACTCGATTACCTTGTTACCGTGCCTTGATGATCGCCACTCCCCCTCGAAATATGGGGAAAGGCCGATTTACAGACGATTTACTTATCTAACAATTAACTTATTGAATGTATGAGAACTTATTGAATGAAAAAGAGTGGAAGAAATAGAGAGAGAAAGGAGTAAAAAATTACTCTGATCGAACGGATGCTGAATTAAGAAAAAAAAGGAAGAAAATGCAGATGTGGAAAAGAGAGCACCTTTTTAATTACGAAATGCAAAATTTTTAATTAGAAATTTATTAGCCAGACGATATATATTTTCGTTTTTTTTTTTTTTATTCTATTCTTTTTTTCTTTCGTTTTATCAAGAATACGCTCTTTCATCGCAAGGTTAAACTTGTACTTACGTGAGAAGTGTTCCACGATTGTTCTTTGGCACCGACAGATAATACTGATTTTAGACCGTTTCTGACAACTTTAAATTTAGAATTTAAAGATGTATGTATTTTTATCGAAGCATACTAAAAAAAACAAAGAAAAACAAAAAAAAAATACACAGAGCTACTTTAATGTACTTCGTTGAGGATCATTTTCGCAAGAGCGGCGATTCATAGATCGTGTTTCGTACAACGATGACAATACTTGGTATTATTGCTATACACGAGATATGTCTATTTAATATATCTATTAATTTAATCGAATTGAAGTAATTTTTTTTTATTATTATTTTCCTTTAGCTTTTTTCTTTTTTCTCCTTTTGTTTTTGTTTTTTTTCACTTGCATTTTTCGTTTGATCGTGTTTCACAAAAACATTGCGGACAACGCTATTTGAAAATCGCCAGTTACGATGCTGAAGAATATTTTATTTACAGAATATTGTCTCGGCAAATAAAATTTTGTTAGGAATTTTTGTGAAAGGACATCCAGCTTTACAAAAAAAAAACGGAAGGAGATGGATAGAGAGAGAGAGAGAGAGAGAGAGAGAGAGAGAGAGAGAGAGAGAGAGAGAGAGAGAGAGAGAACGTTATTCTGAAAATAAATAATAACCGCATACGAGCTATAAGACGATTATTAAGAGCCGCGTTTAAGTTTTACGTTTGCCTATTTGTAATTTGTATTCGTGCATCTATACGATAGTTGATATAATGTGGTTTATATTTGATAAATAATATGTATATCGTTATAACCAAGAGAAAAGCTTAGATATTAAGCTCCTTAGCATTTAAGAATCTGGTTGTGGTCCAACCATCGTGATCTAGTCGTTTGTTGGGATAAATGGTATATATCCGTATTACGAGAGCAGCATAGAAATAAAGAAGAAATAGAGAGAGAACAAGTGAGTTCCTTATCGAAATTGATGACATTCAAATATTACCGAAAAAATTTCTTTTTTTCTTTCTCGTTGATGAAGAACCATCGAAAAGAAAATGAACATATGTTGCGTTGAAATATACGTATTAAGAATCTATTACGGGTATGTGGTGGTAGTCAGGATTAATCTTCGTAAGTGAAAATAGAGATCGTTTGACTTCGCGAGGAACATAAACTAACTTCGTTCACTCGAACACGAAAAAAAATGCTTTCGTAATGACATATTTCATATAGAGGATATTATTATATATTATCTAATCTAAGATAACATTATTCACATCGAAATTTTAACGCGAATAAGTTCCTCCATTTTCAATCGGAATTAGAAAGAATCGAATCGAAAAGGGATTCTTTTTAGGAAGAAAATTTATTATTACAATCTCGCTTAAATATAAGATTAAGCAGCTGTACAGGGTGCGTGTGTGTGTGTGTGTGTGTGTGTGTGTGTGTGTGTGTGTGTGTGTGTGTGTGTGTGTGGGTGTGGGTGTGTGTGTGTGTGTTGAGCTCGTTGTTATTAACGATGACTCTATCGCAGACAATAAAATTGAAGATAACGAAAGTGGAAGAGTTCCTTCGATTTCGTCTCCAATATTCGCAACGGTACATATCAAGGATACGTCGCCTTTTCATAGAAAACTGAGAGCTGTGTGTACGAGAAAAAAAAAAGAGCACAAAGTTAGTGATTCATACGTATATATGTCTCTAAATCGCTGGCACCTTTTGTTTTTTTCTTTCTTTTTTTTGTAAGGGGAAACAATATAAATAGGTGAATTGTAACGCGTGCGTACGTGAATGAACGACTAAACTATATGGACAAACAATTTTAAAGAGCGTGAAAATAAGAGTTAAACAAATGAGAGAGAGAAAGAGAGAGAGAGAGAGAGAGACATTAACAATGTCGACAGATGTATTAATAGAAGGAAAAAAATAGTACCTGTTGCATCACGAGGATGTATGTATGTAGTGTTTATCGAATAGTGGAAAAATATTAACAATAAACATATATATCGGCATGCGATATAAATACGAGAAATGTCATTGCTATAACGATAATAATGGTTTAACGGACGTCACATTGTGGTGAATCGTCCGAAAAGAGTAATAGTACGTTGATATATTTCTTTATTGTTAGTATCTTTCTGCAATTTAATGCACATGTTAAAATTTGCTTGCACTATACGTCATTAAAGTAAAATATATATACTATCCGCGGCACGCACTTTAAGAAAAGATATGCACCGTGATGGTTGATATAAGGTAATCCTTATAAATCGGATCCCAACGATTTTATAATGTACAGTTATACGTAATGATTGATAGTAAAAACTATAAAAAGCATAGTAATGTAATGTATGCATAAATGCGTGCAAGTATTGTATTATATCAAAATTTATTTAGTTATTTTATGAATAAAAATACAAATTGAAAGTTTATATTGATGAAACTGTCTTTATAGTAATGATAAAGAAAAATGAAACAGTATCCTTTCAACTTGTACCTGCTTACATACCGATTTTCAAGAAATTAAAGGTTTGAGATATAATAATTTAATGAATCTTTTGCTTTATTCGTCCGCCATTCGAAAGATTTGCTCAATTTAATTTTATTTGTAAAATCATTTCCATCCATGCACTACACGCCTTATAGTCAATTTTTAGTTCTTAAGTACTAATACTGCCTAGTGCAATTCTATAGACAAAAAATAAGTATAATTGATTAACTATTCTCCTTAACCCAAGCGTAACAAAAAGGAACAATCATATAGAATTTAAAGATCAGTATTTTAGAAAGATACTCGTTATAACAAAGCGTTTTTAGTACAATTCTTTTTACATTGATCTATACGTAAAAGTTATTACAAAAAAATAGACAGATACTTTGTCTTGCTTACATATCTTAGCTAGTAATTCCTTACACTAGCTCGAAGCGTCAAATAAAACGATTATTGTGCATATACTGAAATTATATAATAGAATCAACGCATATTTCCACCTTCTTTAATTCATTATCCTTATCATATAAAAATTACTGGCATTTTCAGTCTCCTGCTTTACAATTATGCTTATGACAAAATTTAAAGTAAATAACAAGATCGATAATTGTAAAGTATACTAATTAAAAGTTGTGTTAATTAATTTACTATATTTTTTTTAATTTCTATATATATATACATATATATACATACATACATACATATATATATATACATATACATATATATAGTTATATCTATATACATCACGTAATTTTTTAGGTAATTTAATATAAACAAATACAATTTCTCTAATCCTTTCGATGCCTACTGTAATATATTTAAATGCTTTATAACCAATACAGAATTGTCAGTTATGTGCCTTTCTTTTTATATACATCCGATCGTTCACACAAATTCATAACTGACGTACGTAAAAGTGCTTTAATATATCATATAGCATTTTTTTATCACAAGCGATCAAGCGCGTTCCATTTTCCTTCAATTTTGCTTAATTGATAAAGAAAAATTGTGTATATGAACAACTTGCTTTGATATTTGTTTCATTAAATCATTGTTACACGCTTAACCGAGGAGCAAATATTATTAGAAAATTTAACGATCGACCATAAATATTCTGAATCACGTTCATTCGCATAAGTAGAAAACTTACATAAACATCTAAATAGATCGTAACTGGTATCTTTTGTAGTATAAAAGATTTCATATGGTGCCTTACAATTAACGTTACGTCATAATACTTACCAACGTTTCTTTGTAGATGCGAAGCATGTGAAACATGAATATCTATCGTTATTAATTTTATACCATTCTGAAAAAGAAAGTAATAACATTGAACGGAAATTGCAGCACCTTTATAAAGTCATTCTTTTACATAAAGCTGTTCTTTTTGCTTCCATTCATTATTTAAATTCTTTTTAAGGCTATAAGTACTTAATTTTAAAAACATATGAAAACTTCAATATATAAAGGAACACGATTAAAAAAATGAGAAGAGAAACATATTCGACTCTTAACCTATAAAAGAATTAACTAAATATGAACAATAATAAAAGTGTACAAGATATTTACGTTAGGATTTATAATATACGCTATATAAGCAAGATAGAGAATGTCTATTACAAGTAAACAAACTGTAACTTTTTCTTTCTTGCCGAAAAATGTACAATATCTGATTCTACTTCTTCAGTTTTGTGGCTTACCCTGATGATATAGAATTCGTAATTATATTTCAAAGTACACTCTTCTGCAAGAGTTAACATTATTAAGTAACTCTTTTTAATTTTTTAAACTAGAATTATATTATATAGTTTATTAATTATGCATAATTTCTAGAATAATTCAAAGGTCGACAATAAATGGGATATTATATGCAAGAAAAAAAAATTAGTTGCTTGCTAAAGCTGCCATCGCCCGAATTAGTGCTGCATTTTCTTCACGAAGACGTTCTCGTTCTATTGCCATTTCGTGTTGTTGCTGTAAAAGACGAGCCTCCAGTGCCATTATTTTATGATCACGATCTTCCAAGAGAGATAAAAGCCTTCTATTTTCTTCTTGAGCACGTTCAATTAACTGAAAATGTTTATATATGACAAAAACATATGTATATGTGTCTGTGTATGTATCTATAAAAGTCTTATCATTATCTCTTTATTATTTTAATAGAAGACTCAAGATTACTTACTTCATGTGGATTATCTCCTGTAGGTGTAGGTAATCTTGGTCTGTTTGTTATATTTAATGAAGTTTGTGGCTCGTGATTTGTGTGGTCAGATTGATTAACACTGTCAGACTGGTTAAGAGAATCAAACTCTTCATCATCTGCTTCTAAATCTGAATGACTAAAACAAAAATATTATTTATTTAAATAAATATCATATTTAAATACCCAATGATTGGATGATGTCTAAAAACAATATATTAGGCACGACCCTTCCTGAATACGCATATATATATATATATATATATAATCTTTGTAAATATATTTCACATATTGTTATAATTTATAAAAATTATAGTCTATACATTTATATAGTTACTGCGTGAACGTACATTCCTTATTTTTTAATAAGAAATTTTCCATCTTGCTTGTTTGTTGATACTCAATATGGAATTGCGTTATTATCAAATTGTAGGAGCATTACCGCAATTCGTACAGGTGGTGCCTAATTGTACGTTTTGGTGTACAGTAGTGCACTTACCAACCGTGTCTAATTAAACATGACCTGTATGAAGTACGGTAATGCCTAGAAAGCAGTAGCAGTTGATTACAAGTAACTACTTAAATTAAGCAAAATGCTACTCTATAAGTATACAAGAAAAATGAAACATACCTTTTATTTCGCCTTTGTGTATATACTTTAACACTTCGTTCCTGTAACACATACATAATTAGGGTATAAACAAACCAACGTTATAATAAAAATATTATATTTATGCACTAATACTATTAGATCATATTGGAATAATTATTAATAAGAATATTGCATTAATGTTAACAAAAATTCGATTATAGATACTCACTTCAATGAGTTCATGATCAAGGAACTCATTATGATGTGTATTATTTTTTGTTTCAAGACAAGTACCACTGAGTTCTTCTTCATCTTCTCCTGTACTTCCTCCTGTACTCTGTAGAAGCAAATAACTAAAAGAATTATACTACAGTAAAAAAAGAAATTTTAACTAGAAAAATACCACTACAACAGAAATGGTGTTGCACTAGTATGTGCAAATCTAACTATTAAAATTCATATTAATTTTTATCCAATATTTAAACAAGTTTCTGATGTTTACAGAAATATGTTACCATAGAAACGCATTAACAAAATGAATTGCTGCAAAATATAGAATTGAATATTTAATCCTATTATTATACACTGCATGAAAACTTTTCCAGTAATCAATGCAAACATGCTAAACATAAATAGAAATTAAATTTGGAACAACTAGAAAAAATAGTACACATTCAATAAATTAATATTAACAAATATGAGATTAAAGATGTGTATGCAGACGTCAAGGCCAAGACACGACAAACCAAGTTTCAAAGAGTGACAAACCTCTGTTGATGGTAAATGCACAACTCCAGTGCTTCGTCTTTTTTCTCTGAGTTTCCGTCGATCACGTTGCTGCTTTCCCTTGTTTATATGCGTTGGCCTATGCAAACAGGATACGACACTAAAGACACTAGAACCAGATCCAGAAAGTGTTAGCAAAATATATAAAATTCTATCATGGATCTATAGGCTAGCAGTGGATGCTCAAATAAGAACAACTTTGACTACCTTGAATAAATTGTAAAAACAATTATATTCATAGAACTCACCGGCCAGTTACACGTTTGTCTTGTTTCCTCATTATGGGCTTATTTTGCTGACCATCGTGTTCTGATGGAGGTACACTATTTGAACTAGAATTGCATATACCTTGTGATTCTTCCGAATCTGGTGCACTTTCTTCAAATAAAAAAGATATTTACAGTTTTAATAAAAAGATTATAAAGCAATATAAAAAAATAAAGTAGAGAAAAAATAACAAACTTTGAAAAGTTATGGACGCTGTATCTCCTGTCCTAGGTGGTCCAACTCTAGCTCTAGCAGTTCGAATTCTAGACCTTCTTGATGTTAGTTCAAAGTCATTATCAAAATCCTCCTGGCTAACGGAGCTTGATGCCATACCTGTTATGTCGCTGAAACCCAAAATAACCAATAACTTCTGCTTTATATTAATAATTCTTATAATGAATATGCAAACAAGGTAAAAGGAGCTCTTACAAAAAAAAGCTGGACATCTGAACAAAGGGTAGGTGATGTTGTGCGATACTTGCTGTAGACCAGCGGAAAAGTTGGAGGCCAAGAACCAAGTGGTTACCTAGATTATCTAAAGGAAATTCATAAGGCATAAATTGCTTTTAACTACGAGTGAGTATGAGTGCGTGTGCAAATGACGATACATTAAGGTACATTTAATCATGACAATTACTTTCTACTTAATCACCTGTCGCACTAAGTTATCTTCGTCAAATCCAATGCCAATGCCGTGACTCACTACCAACCTATGCACAATTGACAGCTGTCAACCACCAAGAAACCCATAAACACGTATAGTCCGCAACGATTATACAGTATAAAGATAGATAAGCGTATTGATCGTTGTTACGCTTTAACTAAAGTGTAGTTTCCATTTATACTTTTTTGAACCACTTGTTTACCAATAAGTTTTATAAAACAGAAAAGAAAAATATTTCAATACTAATCGAAAGAAAAATATTCTTTCAACTTAAGTAAAATTAATGAAATATTGTACGGGCGCAAATAAACATAAAACTTAACGTTTTAAATGACCACATTTTAGCCAATGTGAGATAAGGACTCTAGTAACTAATAAGAAGTTTTTAATGTAATTGGATGTGGCCAGAGTAACCAAAATTCTTTATTTTTATTGGTTGTTTAATCTTATTTTTAAAAATATAAAATAATAGTGCACGTGTTCAATTTTGCATAAAAAGTAATGAAGGACTATTATACGTGTATTTAATTGTTTTTTCTTAAAAATTGTAATATTGGAAATGATTATATGAAATTAAACGTTCACGTCATAGAAAAAGCAAAATATCAGCGTATGATATAATTCTGAACGTAACCCAATGTTGATGAATGAAAGCAAGTGCTAAAAATTAGTGATTAACATTTGAATAATTTCTACGATATCAAAATATTTATCATAAATCATTAATTCCGCAATAGAGCGATTTTATTAATTTTTGATTACACGTTTATTCAACTAATTTAATATCACGAAAAAAATTATAAAATTTTAACATGGAAGAAATAAATGATACAGAACTACTTGACAATAGGTTTTATAAAGCTTCTGAAAAATATTGGGATCGTATTCCTCCTACCGTTGATGGAATGCTAGGTGGTTTTGGATTTTTATCAGAAAAGGATATAGATGGTTCATCACATTTTCTATTTTCATTATTTGAGGTATAACATATAGAATAACCAATTATTTGTTTACTACGTTGTTTTTTGTTATAATTATAATTAAAGTTATATATTAAAATTTCCAAGAAAATAGAAAAATGCTTTATTTTAAATAGTTATTAATGGTTTCAGTTAATAAATCCACCATCAAGACAAAAAGCATTGGATTGCGGTGCTGGAATTGGTCGTGTAACAAAAAATTTGTTAATAAATCATTTTGAAAGTGTTGATTTGTTAGAACAGAATCCAAAATTCATAGAAACTGCAAAAACATATCTAAGTACTTGTATCTCAAGAGTAGACTTTCATTGTAGTGGTAATATTTTAATGATAAATATATATAAAATAGTTACAATTCATGCGTTATATATCTTTTTATGAATGTTTTAAGCACTACAACATTTTTATCCAAAACCACAAAAGTATGATGTTATTTGGTGCCAATGGGTTTTAGGTTATATACGTGATGATGATTTAATAGAATTTCTTAAAAATTGTGTGTAAGTTTAAATATATTTCCAAAATTAATGGAATTGTATCAATAATCAATATTGTTTTTATATATTTAAACAAATATTACACTTGCAGGTCAGGTTTGAAAAAAAAAGGTGTGTTAGTTGTAAAAGACAATGTAACAAGCTCCGATACATTGGAGTTTGATACAACAGATTCTTCTGTAACAAGACCATATAAAGACTTAGTAGGTATATTTGAGAAAGCTGGATTAATTTGCATAAAAAAAAAATTGCAACGTCATATGCCTTCTGGTTTATATCCAGTTTATATGTTTGCTCTTAAACCAAAAAACTAATCTGTGGACATATTGAATAATCAATAATAGAATGATGGATATAAAATAATTTTGTTCACGTTATTTTCTTATTCTTTGTTCACATTTTTATAATATAAATTAACTTTTAATTGAAATAAATAATACAAGATTTATCAAATTAAAATAAACATCGAAACTTTCATTTGGATGTAATGATAAATCAAACATTAAATTTTTAACCAATTTAACACATTGATTGCCATGGGGATCATCATAATTATACGATAATAAAAACTTCATTTTAGTACTATAATCAAGTTATATAAAAGTAATCCAAACGTGTTAATCAAAGAAATGATATTTCTCAATATAAAAAAATGCTTTTTATTTAGGTCGTATTTTTTCATACATAAATCGTTGATTACTATCTTGGAGAGAAGCACTTATGAGACGCTTTTTAACAGCATGAAAATGAGTTAAAGCAAAATTATATAATTCGTTTTCCATTTTCCAAACAACTGTTTTTTGAATTTTTTCCACTGTTTCTGGTAACGGATCGATTTTTTGTGTCGTTTGTCGTAAATGCGATTTGTTATCTGAAAATATTTTCATGTTTTACACATTTAACAATAAAAAATTAATATATGAACTTTAAAGCATAAACATTTATTATCTTACTATATAAAAATGATTCATACGCCCCTTTAAAGAACCGTGGAAATACAATCTGTAAAATTTGTACAAATTCTGCTAATTCTTCAGTAACACCTACTAAAAGATAATGTCTTTGTAAATTTCTCTTAGCTTCTTCTAGTGCCCATTTATTTCCAACTTCCCTATTATAAAATAAAATTTCTGAATAACGTACAGATATATTTTCACACCAAAGTCTTACCAGCAAGCTGGATCATGACCACATAAAAAAGGAATTTGAAGCCACATATTATTAGGATCACAGTCAGGTTGACCAATATTGACACATTCATCAAATGTCTACGATAATACAAATTAATTATTTACTAATAATTGTATATACTACAATTATAAAAATTATTTATTCACTAACTTTAGTATCACCGTGTTTTTTTCTTATGAGATGAGGTCTAAAATTATCGCCATATCGTAGAAAATAATAATAAGATATAAATCTGTCTAAAGGTTTCCGTAATATATTTATATAAAGAGGAGTTTGTTTTACACCAAATCTGAAAGACAAAACTTCCTTTATGATTAAACTTTTCAAGATAAATATATAAAACGTATAGTCATTTAAATAACCAATCATACGTTCTTTTAAATGTAATATATAACTTACTTTTCAAAATTTAAAAAGGCCGTGTGGCCATGATAAAATGCTGGTTTTATCGCATTCCATCTTGATATATTATTTACAAATTGAATCTAAGATTGAAAGTAAAATTTAAAAGTTAATTTATAAAAAAAAAAGAAAAAAAAAACAAATAAATTATTTGTTTTAATGTGTAATACCTGATTGAAAAGTGTAAGCGTGTGCATGTTATTTGTTACATTAATATGTAAAACATGATATTTATTTTGTTTGCACAAATCATAAACCAAACCCACAAAACTCGTAGAGGCTGTTTTTGGTACTCTGTTATATATTATAACAACTTCCTCATAATTTGTTGGCTTGTATATTCGTACATCGGACTTGACATTATCTTTTAGTTCATTTTGAATTTGTACAACGGCATCGTCTGGAAGTACGAATGGATACTCTATGTTATTCCATCACCTTTAACAAAATGAAATATTAACAAAATACACTTGTTTGCGAGTCACAAAAGTTAGCACGAAAATATAGCGCGTACGTAGTGATTGGTAGTTTTCTTCCAAAAAATTTATTCTCAACTTCAAATAGAGAATTGTAACAGTCAATATCAACATCACAATCCATTGGGGCGTAAAATTTCTGAATATCATTTTTCGGTCTATCTACAGCATTATATGCATTCTATATATTTGGTTCAAGCGATATGAACTTTCCCAATAAAGTTTTAAATGGTTCCTGGTAATTCAAAGCTGTTCCAAAAAAATTTATATTAATACAGATTGATTAATAAACATATTATATCGAAATATATACGCAATTGTCCATGTACGAATGTTATATCGTTGCCGATATATCGAGACAATAGTTCGATATTTTTCAAAAAGATCGATATCGATATTCAACTGCGCATCTAGTATTATCGATAACTACGTTGAAAGAATCGAGATAATACGAAATGAATTTTTATAGTCAAATCCATGACGATATATATTATATAATTAATATATATTTTTTCTATAAAATAAATCTAATAAAGTAACTAATATTATTTAAACAAAACATCTCTACAATTGATTGTAGAATTTTTTATGATATTGGTAGATGGCGCCATATTGTATTTTCTGCTACGTTGCCAATTCTTCATGCTATAAAATAATAATTCTTACAAGTATCTGGCATTCGTTCGTCGAAAGAGTAAACGTTTTGTCGACGTTACATGGTTTATATAAAAAACATTTAAATAAATTTAGTAATATACCTAGTTACATAGATTCAAAATTAAAGAAATTAAACAAACTTAACTAATGTACAATATAATTACAATATTATTCCATGTCAAAATTCATGTAAATATATTTTAATCAAATAATTAAAAAATACAATATTATGAACATATTTATATTGTAAGTGAATTAATAATTTTACAAGAATAAATTACTATTTTTAGTAAAGATTTAATTGAGTTTCAATCTTCATTTATAAACTTTATCACTATGGCTGATCGTTTAACACAATTGCAAGATACGATAAATCAGGTAATGTTAACATTTAATTTTTAATTAGTAGCCAATAATATTATTATATTATTTATAATTTTACATTATATATAACATTCGTATATTTACATTTATAGCAAGCAGAACATTTTTGCAATAGTGTTGGTATATTGCAACAGTATTCTACGCCAAGTAAATTTCCTGGTTTTGATCGAATCGGTACTCCACAACCACATCAACCGCAAGAAGGTATATATAAGTATATTATTATATTAATTCTACATTTTTTATTATTTTGAATTATCAATTTGTGTGTGTGTGTGTGCGTGTGCGCGCGCGCGCGCGTGTGTGTGTATATATATATATATATATATATTGTAGATTATGCAGCACTGTTCGCAACTTTAATTGCAAGATGTGCAAAGGATATTGATACGTTAATAGAAAGTCTTCCAAGTGAAGAATCGTCACAGGAACTTCAAGTAGCTAGTTTAAGTCGTTTAGAACAAGAAAATCAGGAAGCTGGTAAGCAACTTGAAGAGGTAGTAAGACAAGGAGAAGCTTTACTTCAACGAATTCAAGCAGCGTTGCAAGACATTGCTCAAAGCCAATTAGATATGCAGAATCCTGCATCGACTGCTGTACTTAATATTAATTTAAATCCTACCATGACCTTTAAACAAGAAAACTTAAGTTCCACAAACTCCGTGTCTTCTAATAATGTCCACCAACTCTCCAGTTCATCGCCAAGTTCAATAAATCAGTAATATAACTAATTATTTTATGTATATTTCTAACCAGTACTTTTAATAAATTTATAATAAATTAGATTTAATTCGTAATATTGTAATTATATAAATGTAATCTGCATATTTCTTTTATATAAATTATTCTTGCAATATAAATATAAATATAGAAACGAATATATGTACATATGAATATATATGTTTTTACATAATTTTGACTTCATTTTTTATTGATATGTCAATACTCCAACTCTACATCTACTTTCCTACTTACTAACTACTTAATTGTTCAGTAGTTTAAAAGTTATATCTGAAGTTGCTGTGGTTGCATTGCTTTCAGAGAACTCTCGTGGTAATTTTAAGAAATATGCAATATTTGAAATTAAGCAATATTCTTTCAATTTGTGCGGTAGCGTTGTGCTGTGTACTATTGTTTAATTTATGTATTATACTAAACGAAGTTTATTAATTATTTTTTTTTTTTTACAAAACAAAGTGAAAGGAACGTAATATTTTTATAATATCAAATATGCGATATGTAATAATAAAGACATAACCGTACTCGTCACACTTGTTGAATATTTGGTTATAGCTTATTTTGCATCATAAGAATAACTTTTTTAAATAAATCACCATTTAATTTATATAAGATTCATATTATTAATATACATATAGATATTTATTTAATATATTTAAGTGTCACTTTGATAAATTCTTCTACTTCATTATAATTGATAATATAACTTTCTATACACGATTGTTTCTACATGATATGTTTTGTTCTGCTGAGAAATATTATGCCACCTAAATAATGGATTCGGAAGCATCATTGGTTGAACGTTTACATAAACTAAGACAATGGCAAATTGAACAGCAGGAACGTCTTATAAGACAGCAACAGGAACAACGGCAAAAATTGACTCAGGAGCAATTACGCATGTATGAAGCTTTAAAACTACCTATTCAGGAAATAGGACTCGATAACAGAACATTGTGTGAAAGCAATTGGTATGAAGATATATATTTAAATACGAATACAACTGATCATGTAGATAATTATAGACAAGAACAAACTGATAAAGATGTAAAAAAAATAATTCAAGAACAATCTACAAATGATAATAATGACATAAATAAATCTGATGATATATCTTTATTTACTAATTCAAATATAAATCCCATTAATGAATCTTTTCAAGAAGAAAAGTCTCTAACTGAATTTAAAAAATCTTCAAATGTTGTTAGTAAACAAAGCTTAAGTAAACTAAAATATCAAGTAGAAGATGACAAAGATGATGTAGAAAATGATTGTAATTTGAATAATGAAAATATATATATAACGTCCCAAAAAAAGAAAATTCATCTAATAGACCATTTATTAGAAGGAATAGAACCATTACCACCTGATAAATATATAGATAGAAGTTTTCTTATTGACGATATTCCAGTGCCATCTCCAAAGAAAGACTTTCAAACTTTGCTAGAAGAAAAGTTGAAAGAATATAAGCCAATATTTAACAAAGAATCAAATGATAAAAAACAAAATCAAGTTAAAAGACCATTTTTAAAAAAAGGACAAGGCTTAGCTAGATTTAGAATGATTCAAACTTCAAAAAATATACCAGTTAATGTAAAATCATGTACTGTCCCTGTATCAATTAAACAAATTACTAATAAACAAATTATTCCTACAAATAGTAAAAATGATAATGCAAAAAATAAGAATGAGCCTAAGTTATCAAGAAATGTGCCTTCAAGGAAGCGCATTACTACTATTAATGTATCACAACAACAGTTAAATTTAAAGAATGTCCCTCCTCCAAAAAAAATTTATTCTGAAAAAAACGAAGCTGTATTAGCAAATATCGAATCAAATATAAATTCAAATATTATTGAAATAAATAGTTCTGATATTGATTTGAAGACACAAAGAGAAATGGAAGAAATAAGAATATTTGAACTTTTAGAAGAAAAAGCAGAGAATTCTAGTTTATGTTCAACCTCAAGTACTGTAGTTGCATTTTTACAACAATCAACACCTTTCAAGATGAGGCAAAAAATTCGGGATACAGAAAATAATATAAATAATCCAATACAAGAAGATATTGTTCATGAAGTTAATCTTGGAAGACTCCAATCGACTGATACTCAACCAATATCACCAAATCAAAAGTTTGAATCTGATGTTAATTCTTTCTGGGAAACCATACCTATAAAAAACCCAAATGAAAATCTAGAGAATATGCAAGTATTAAAAAAACAAAATATATCTAATGTATCATTAAAAAACAAAAAATCTGATCAAATATTCATTCAAAATTATATGGAACACGTACACGATGAAATAAATTACAACATTCAAAATTCTGTATGTTCTAATGACGTAGATGTAGGTTTACATGTCAGATTTTCTGAATATAATGAGTATAAAACTATTGGCTTAACTGACAATTCTAGCATATCTAGTAGTGGATCTCTGTCACAAAAAGATTATAATGATGAAAGAGCTTGGAGTGATTGTAGTGAATTATCTGATTCCTCTGATACAAATGTACAATTAATAAAAAGCAGAATATTTAAGACAAATGAAGTCACAAATGAAACTTGTGATTTTATCAATACAAATAAGATTATGAAAGAGGGAATAGATCAACATGAGATAAAAGAAACACAAGAAACAATTTTCAAATCTGAACTTTTAAAAAATCGTTTATTAGAACTAGAAAAAGAAATTGATATTTTTCGCAAAGAAAATGCAGCTCTGTCTTCTCAACGTCAAAAATTGCAAGAAGATTATCGAAGTTTTCTGAAAGAAATAAAAGAAAAAGAATTAATTTTAGAAGACAGTAAAAAGAGAATGGATTGTTTACAGGAGGAAAAAAGAAAATTGATACGTGAAAAAGCCGTACTTGAATCAAGATTACGTGATTCTCAAGAAAAGGCTCATCAAAATAAACTGGAAAAACAACAAATTCTAGACTTAAAAGAACAGTTAGAAAAATTACAAGTTGAGCTTAGAAGCAAAGAAAGTAAATGGAATGCAGCACAAGCTAGACACAGAAGTCAGATGAGAATATTAAAAATGGAAAATATAAAATTAAAGGAAGAAGTAGAACGATTAACCAAAATAAAAACATATAATCCTAAAATTACAAAAAGAATAGGTACATTTTCAAATACAAAAGCCTTACATCAGATTAATAAACAGCTTAGTGAAGAAACGAAAGAAGTCATAAAAAATGATTCTTCATTAGATGATGATAAAATGTCAAAAACAATGTTGGATGCCATAAATTCGGAATATGAATATATAAAAAGCGATTATGAAATAGATAATCACAGTAATGAAGATCATAATAGTAATAGTAATAAAAGTAATAATACCAATATTCCTAAAGAATATGAACAATGTATGCAAAATATTATTAAGAAACGTAATCTATATGAAAATCTATTGAAGGATGCTACATCAAGTTCAATTGAAGTTTCAAATGTAATAAAAGGATTAGAATTAAGATGTGAATCAAGTGATAGTAAAAAGAATCAAAATAAAAAAGAAAATGAAAATAGTATGTCACAAATTGATAAGGATATGTGCATGGATGTAAAAGATAAAGTTACTCTAAATTATGAAAATGATAATAATATACTAAAAGCTTCTCAAAAATTACCATTAGCTTCTACTTCATCTAAAGACTTATTACATACATATAAAAGAACTATTTCTCCAAAAGAGCTTAAAACTAATGAACAAGTACAATGTATTGAACATCCTAATGGATGTACTGAATTGTGGTATCCAAATGGTAATGTAAAAAAAATTTTTCCTGACAAAGGTATAACAAAAATGTTATACTATAATGGTGATGTTCGTGAAACACAAAAAGATGGAAAAGTGAAATATTTTTATGCGTCAGCGCGGACATGGCATACAACAATGCCAGATGGCCTTGAAATTTTAGAATTTTCGAAGTAAGTTGAAATACATATTTATAAAAACTTAGAATTATAAGCAATAAAGGAATTATTGTTGTAAATTATATTAATATTTTATACAGCGGTCAAGTGGAAAAGCGTTCACAAAATGGTGTGGTTGAAATATCATTTCCAGATGGTTCAACACAAATAATACAAGTAGATGGATATGAAAAATGGGAATTGCCAGATGGAACAATTGCAGAAACCTTTGCAAATGGAGAAAAAGTTGTTATTCTACCCAATGGACAACGAGAAATACATACAAAAGATCATAAAGTAATTTAAAAAAAAAACTTACAATGAATTAATCCTTCTATTTAATAATTTGTTGCGAATCTTGCTAAAAATAAAATTAAATAACTATAAATATTTTATTTTTCTAGAGGAGAGAATATCCTGATGGTACAGTTAAATTGATTTATCCAGATGGTATACAAGAAACACGTTATTCTAATGGCAGAATAAGACTTAAAGACCAAGCTGGTAATCTTCTTATGGATTCTCATTATTAAAGAAAAATTGTATATCCATTTATTATAATAAAATGATATAAACTAAAAATATTAAATTGGAAATATTAAATTAGAAATTACATGATGTATATAATTTTGAAATATTATTTATATATAATATAATGTATAATTATTTGTATCTAATATATAATAAAACCAATTAAATCTTGTATTTTAAGAAAGTATGATATAAAATACGTTGGTGCTTAGAAGATTTAAGTTTCTTTTTAAATTCATATTTTGGATATAAGGATATATCTTAGGAAATTTAGGAAAATCTCAAAATTACTAACGATCATTACTATCCAATCAGAAAACTTATTTGATCTTGAATTTCAAAAAAGAAGGCTTATTATTGGATATTGTAAATAGTTTTATATTTATATTTTTGCAACCATTTTTGCGAATTGCAATAAAACTTTCTAGATTTATAGTGAACTTTTGAGCAATCTATTGACGAAGTATATATATTGATGCACATACGTGCGCTTTCCCCTAGAAAGATTATTAAATTTCAAACGTTTTCATTATTTTAAAAGATGTCGGTCTTTTTACGATTTCAAAAATGGACTGTCGTAGGTTTAGGTGCTTTAAGTGGTGCAGCATTATTTTATTACAATGCCTATGGTGATTGTGAATCCTCTTGTGTACAAAACTCTTGGACAACAAATTTCACGCCTTCTGTAAAGTGGGATCATAACTGGGACAGGTTCTTTGGTTTTTACATTGTTTATATTTTTCTTTTTTTTTTTATTGTTTATAATAGTGGATGGTAATGCATGATTTTTTTATGTTATAGACGAGATCCAAAAAGTTTGGTAAAGCCTTTGAAAATAAATAATGAAATAGATGAAAATAAATACAATGAAGAATTTGCAGCAAAAAGAGCTAAACATATAAGGCATTTGGTACTTATTAGACATGGACAATATAATACTGCAGGAAAAGTAGATTCTGAAAAAGTTCTTACTGAACTTGGTCAGTTATAAAAAATTATTTGTATAATTTTAATTTTATATAAATAATTTTAATGTTTGTTTAAATTATATATAATTATATTTGAATATAGTATAATATAGTTGAATATATATATATATATATATATAACATATTACATTTATATTTATACAGGTCGACATCAAGCTGAAACAACTGGGAAAAGATTAGCAGAATTAGATGTATCTTATTCTTTAATAGTTAGATCAACAATGACAAGAGCTCAAGAAACTTCTAAAATAATAGAAAAAAGTCTTCCAAATGTACCAACTGAAGATGATAGTCTTTTAACTGAAGGTGCACCTATTCCACCTGAACCGCCAATAGGCAATTGGATGTCAGAACGATATGTGTGTACAAATTGCATTAGTGAAATATCATATACACGCACATTACAATTGTTTAATAATTAGTAATTTGCAATGTACATAACTGCTAATTAAGTTTTATGAAAAATTTTAGTTTTACCAGGATGGACCTAGAATAGAAGCAGCATTCAGAAAATATTTCCATCGAGCAGATCCTAAGCAAGAAAAAGATACTGTTACTATTCTTGTTTGTCATGCAAATGTTATCAGATATTTTGTTTGCAGGTAAATATGATCAATTTTTTTATATCACGTTCTATTATTCTCTTGATCCATTAGCTTTAATGGATCTTTCTTTGTATACAATATACTATATTATAACAAATGTATATATTGAATCTTATATGATTTTTATAAGATTTTTTTATAACTCGAAACACCATGAGCGTTAGGAAAAACATGAATTAAGGAAGTTTATAAGTTGGTTAAAAAATAAAAAAATAAATGTATCTGAAATAAAATATTTTAAACTGAAAGGCAATTAAATTAAAAAAATTTAAGTTGCAGAAGTTCTAAATTATAGTTTATATATATATATTTTTTTAATTTTTAGAGCTTTACAATTTCCTCCAGAAGCTTGGATGCGCATGTCTTTAAATCATGGAAGCATTACTTGGTTGTGTATATATCCTAATGGAAGAGTAACAATGCATTGTCTTGGAGATACTGGTCATATGTTACCTCAAAACATTTCAGTTAGTTAATAATAATGAGGTATATAATTAAATTTATTGTTTTAAAAAGAAATATGTAATTCAGTATTTCCAGATGCGAAGAAAATCATGAAAGAAATTAAATTTTGTATTTATAAAAGTATTTCTACAGTGTGTGTATATGTAAGATTCACACTTTTTTCTGTTAAATGTATATGAGGATGAAAATATGAAACGTGTTGGAATGTTTCATGTAATATGGAAATGAATTAATTGTCTACGATTTTTTATGTCTATTAAGACATTTTATTTGGCAGTGTAAAAATATACAAACATGTATTAAGTAAACATAATTGTAGCTTTTATACAGGTGAATATAAGAAATTTTTCTATGTAGAAATGATTTATTTTGAACCTATTTGTTCTATATATCATTGATTTATTGAATATAAATCTATCAATAAATATTTAAAAATACATATATAAGTTTATAGATACCAAAACAATAATATCTTATTGTGCTTCTGCATTCCGTGTAGCTTTTCTAGCATAATATCGTTGTAAAGCTGCTTCAAATACAGGACCAATTGTTCTTTTTAACCAAATTGAAGATCTTTCTTTCTTTTGGGCACTTTCAACTTTGTTCTCTTTATTTTCTTTATCTTCGATCTTTTTATTATCAATGTCTTGTGATGTTTTTTCAGTATCTTTTATATTGTCTTTATTTTCATCTAAAAGTATTAAATTAGACATAGTATTAGTTTGAATATCTCGTATTTCACATTTTTGTTTCTTTTTATCTGGTTCTTTAATTTCAGAGCAATTGATACTTTTGTTTTCTACATTATTTATACTTTTATTTGTGTTACAAGACTCAATTTCTTTTTGTAATTCATTATCACTTTCATACATTTCAATAACTCTTTGTCTATACTGCCTACTTTTTTTAATTTTTTTTACATTACATTTTTCTTCATATTTTTCATTTGCTATTGTGGAATATTCATTATTAATTACATCTTCTGCTTCTAACGTATCATTACCATTTTTAGCCTTTTCTGGAATTTTTACAATTTCTTCAATACTTTCAACTGTTTGTTTGTATAAATGTCTATAGAATCCAGACATATCTTGTTGTTTCGTCACGTCGCCAATACTTTCTAATCTATTCATTTTTGCTTCCTCCTCCTCCATTTTTTTAAATTCTTCTAATTTTGCTCTATATGCAGATGTTACAAAACTTTCTTTATCTGCATACATCATTCCTTCAGCCTCTCTTTCTTTCTGTACCATCCTTTCTATCCTATGTTCTTGTTCTTTTTTTCTTCGTTCTGCAGCTTTTAAGAAATTTTGTATATATCTTGGTTTCTTTTCTTGAACTTTTATTGTTTTAACTTGATTTTTGGCTCCTATGTTATCATATACCTCATCATATTGATAAATAGTTGGATCTTCTTTTAATGCTTTTTGCATGCTAAGCTTGGTTTGCTTTTTCATTTTGTTTTTTTCACTTTCTGCTTTGAGAGCTTTTCTAACCCAATCAGTGCCATCATCTTCATCAGAAGTATCCTCATTTCCAAATACATTTATTGCTTTTGGTGCGGAGAGTTGTTTTTTAGGTATAATTAAACCATAACTGCAATTGTTATATTTATATATGTTAGTAATTTCGAATTCTTATTTGATTAAAAACATATCAATATAACACACTTTTCTAACATAATCTCTTAAGAAAAAATTTTCATAATTATGATGTACAATATTATTAATGATGATATAATGATTATAAATAATAATTATTAATAACGTAAATTCAATACTCTTACTGTTTATCTTCTTTCTTAATATTATCCATAACGAATGATTGCTTGTATAATTATTTTGCTTCAATTGTAGACAACGATCAATAAATTAACTGATATTTATACTGATATCATTATATACCATCTGAAGAATGACGTAAATGTTTGCATTCGATTTATTCGATACTCGAATCGATCGATTCAAAAAGTAGAAAAGCGTGACGACAGCAACCGAGGTTATTCCCGCAGTCCCCCACTCTTGAATACTTCGACTTTCTATGACTTTCCCCGCCCACACTGTCAACGTGCGGACGTCATCAGTAGTATATACAGAATCGTAGTGCAGAATGTCTTATTGAAATGGTGGAGTAGCTTTTATGATTTTGCACAAATTTAAAGCCAAGAGATGGACTTACGCGGTATTGTACTTTTTATTATTACTGCCACCTTTGCTGTGTCACTCAATGGTCTTGTATTAAATCCGACGAATGGACCGGACGAAGATTTCGTCAATCTACGTTACACTCACTATGATGAACTGCTGACTTTGTTCAATAACTTGGCAAGATTGTATCCGCATTTAGCTCGTGTATTTTCAATAGGAAAATCGGTTGAAGAGAGAGAATTATTAGTCCTGGAAATTTCAGAAAATGTACAGGAAAGAGCACTTGGCAAACCTATGGTGAAGTATGTTGCTAACATGCATGGTGATGAATCTGTAGGCAGGGAATTGCTAGTATACCTTTCTCAATATCTTTTGCATAACTATGGCAAAGATGAAAGAATTACACGATTAGTTAATAGAACAGATATTTTCCTTATGCCTTCTTTAAATCCTGATGGTTTTGAAAAGTCGCAGGTATTCTAACTGATGCGTTATAAGATCATTGTATATTTTGTAACTTATTGTAAATTTTGAATTATTTAACTATTTATATTTTAGGAAGGGAAATGTGATTCTAAACAAGATTTCTCAGGTAGAGAAAATGCAAATCATGTGGACTTAAATCGTGATTTTCCAGACCAATTTGATAATAAGATTAGAATAGGTAGTAACATATTACAAGGACGACAAGATGAGACAATTGCTATGATGACATGGATTGCTAATGAACCATTTGTTTTATCTGGTAATTTACATGGAGGTGCTGTAGTTGCCAGCTATCCGTATGATTCTGGGTAATAACAATTTAATTATTTTAATATTATAATTTTTAATATTTTTGTATAATATATATATAATATAAATATATATATATATAATTATATATTATATATATTTCTCTCTCTCTCTATATATATACTTACCATATATAAAATTTTAAATACATGTACACATAACAATTGACTTAATTATTCTTTGAAATTCTATTGTTAGTTAATATTAATCAAGATATATATAGATAAAATTAATTTTATACAATCTGATTTACAGTATTCCTAAATCTTGTTGCATTGAGAGCGTAAGTCCAGATAATGAGTTATTTAAATATTTAGCTCATACATATGCAGATAATCATCCTCGAATGGCAGCAGGCAATGCATGTCCACCAGAAAGATTTCCAGGAGGTGTTACAAATGGAGCATATTGGTAAACATTAATAAACTATACCATCTAAATATCTTTAAGAAGTTTTCATCACTAACTTATTTTTTTCTTATTAGGTATGAGGTTGTTGGCGGTATGCAAGACTATAATTACGCTCGTTCTAATGCATTTGAAATAACATTTGAATTAAGTTGTTGCAAATATCCTCCTGCTTCATCAATGCCAGGCCATTGGCAATTAAATAAAGAATCTCTTATTAAATATTTGGAACAAGCTCATATTGGAATAAAAGGTTTATAATTGCATAATTTTTATCTATTAAACAATCTAATAATCATGATTTATATTCTAGGACTGGTAAGGGATACAGAAGGCCAACCTGTTGAAGATGCTAGTATTGTAGTTCACGGAATAGATCATAATGTCACAACTACAAATCGTGGAGAATACTGGCGTTTACTATTACCTGGCACTTATTCTGTTTATGCAACTGCTTGGGGGTAAGATCATATTACAATATGATACAATTTTAAAGAATATTATATTATTATCTGAGATCATATTAATTATTATAATAATAATTTTTATATGAAGTTGTATTATAGATCTAATATCTGTACAATGTAATTCAATTTTTAAATAACAATTTTCAGAGCATCTTGTTCTTAATAATTTATAGTATATCTAATCTCTATATATCTTATTATTAATAATTGAGAATCTAATACTTATGTTTTTTATTTTTTCTAATTGCAGATATAGACCAAGTGAACCAGTAAATGTAACTGTAAGACAGAATGATTCAACGATCGTTAACTTTATATTAAAACGACGATCATTTAGTGAACAAGGTAAACGTGAAACAGATTATTCACAAGTCTTACCACTTCTTAGTCGTTTCCCCGCACTTTATAAAATCATTTTATCTTACGACGATGATGAGTATTAACATTTTTGTAAGAAAAAATTTCTTTTCTTTTATTTTTTTATTGTTTGTTTAAATTATTTGCAATTGAATATATCTTCTAATCTAATCACTTTTTTATGTGTTAACGAGTTTTATATTTTGTATAATCAAATTATATAACGATCCACATTATACTTATCATTCATAAATTTTCTAGTTGATAAAATAGTTGCACACAGAAATACTTTTTAACATTTAAACAATTACATTACAATAGCTTCTATCAAATTTGATAAGAGTATTTTATAATTAATTTGCCAATTATTATGTTAAATTTTAGTTAAGATTTACTATTTATTATTATTTTTATATGCTTTTTGTTTTACAGCCTTCAATTTATATCGCATTTAAGTTTATATACTTGTTGATGATTTTTATTGAATCAAGATCAATTTAAAAGAACAAATGTAAACATTTAGTAGAATATATAATATA
Source organism: Vespula pensylvanica (assembly GCF_014466175.1). NCBI lineage: Eukaryota > Metazoa > Arthropoda > Insecta > Hymenoptera > Vespidae > Vespula > Vespula pensylvanica. The sequence goes on from NC_057693.1 coordinate 3,347,856, forward strand.
ATTACTTATATCATAAAATTCAAAAGATATAAGCACACAAGGTATGGAGAAAAGGATTTATTAAAACAAGTAGAAAAATGGAATGGGAAAGTAAAAATATTTTTAATATAGTTTATATATATTTATATAGTGTAAAATTTTGATTATATTTGGACTTACATAATTTACGATATATATATATATATATATATATATATATATATATATATTCTTTTTTGCAAAATATATTATGTCTCATTTTTGTTATAATACGCGATTATTAAATACGATTATTAGATACGATTATCAGATACGTTAAATCTTTTCAATTTATGCTCGTACTTCCAAGCTTTGTTTTTATATTTTACATAAAAATGTTATATTATGTAACAAATGAACAATTTATAATATCTTTCTTTTATTTTATTATCACTGAATAACTTTACTGAATGTGTGATAGAAATGAAACATATTTACATGTATGCATACATGTACAAAATTTAGCTGAAACTGTTGTAATATATTTTGTGTTATTTCATAAGAGAGATCTGTTTATTTGAATATGTAAAATTAAATTCAGTAATCAATATACTATATTTTAAGATATTCGTAACATAACAGTTAATATATTATACAACTCTTTCATATGAATTTCACAAATATTTAAAGCCGAATGTATTTTAAAAAGTCACAGTTTCATTTGTATTGCTACATATAATTTAATGTGCAGAGTAAAAATAAACTATTGTATTTGTCTCGAATAATGAGTCAATTCTTCAATATTAACACCAGCGCCTATTCCTTACAATTTTACCTTGAATATATTGTTATGTTTATATATATACCTACACACACACACACATATATTATCATTTTTGAGATTATATTCTCTATACCTTGTGTTTTATATCATATATACATAAATTTTTTATAATTTTCTTGATACAATTCTAGATATTTTTAAAGTGATTTGATACTCTAAACCGTATTAAAATATATTTATATTTTGAGATGTTTCTATTGATTTGATACTTGATAATGCAGTAACAAATATCTAATTATAAATTAAAATAAAAAAGGCTTATAATTTGTCTATATATAATTTTATATGTATATTTTAAAAAACAAAAAATATATATATGTATATATAACATATATGTATATATATTTATGTACATATTTATACATAGCTACAGAAAACTTGGAGAAAATAAAGGAAATTACAAGAACAACTGACGAATATGGCTTTTTACATCATACAGAATTTAAACATCATAATTATGTTGCAATGGAAAAATATTTAAAGGAACTAAATGAAAACTATCCGAATATCACACGTCTCCATAGTATTGGTCGTTCAGTCGAAAATCGACAACTTTATGTTATGGAAATTACAAAGGATCCTGGAAAACATAGTTTGAGTAAACCTGAAGTGAAGTATATTGGAAATATGCATGGAAATGAAGTAGTTGGAAGAGAACTTTTATTATTGCTACTAAAATATTTGTGTGAAAATTATGGAAGAGATAAAAGAGTAACTCAAATAGTTAATACAATCAGATTACATATATTACCAAGTATGAATCCTGATGGATATGAGATATCAAAAGTAGGTGATATATATGGTTTAAAAGGAAGAGCTAATGCAAAAGGTGTGGACCTCAATAGAAACTTTCCTGATCTCTATGTAACCAATGATGTAAGTTTCATTATTTATTGAATTGATAAATTATGACCTTTACATCATATGTTTTTTTTTAAATATGATATCTATTTTACATATATCAACAACAAATATAAAATATCAATTTTAGTATAATAAGGAACAGGAACCAGAGACTAAAGCAGTAATGAATTGGATTGCAAGTATTCCATTTGTACTCTCTGCAAATCTTCATGGAGGTGCTTTAGTTGCCAATTATCCATATGATAATGGACCAGATCCTGAATCTAATCTTCCTAATCCAAGTCCTGACAATGATGTATTCAAAATGTTGGCTCTGACATATTCAAAAGCTCATCCACAAATGCATCTTGGTGAACCTTGTCCACCTGTAACAAATAAAATATCTGGTATAAAAAGTTTATTAGAAGAGCGATTTCCGGATGGAATTACTAATGGTGCAGCATGGTACCCTGTATCAGGTGGCATGCAAGATTATAATTATCTTCATAGTAATGACTTCGAATTAACTTTAGAAGTAGGATGTACAAAGTTTCCAAATGCTAGCGAATTACCTAAATTTTGGTTACAAAACAGGGAATCTCTTTTAAAATTTATTGAAATGGTGAGATTATGATAGTATATCATTATTATTGTAATAAATTTAATTAATATTTTCCTATATAATTGCAGTCACGTAAAGGTGTACATGGTTTAGTTCGTTCTCCTATCGGTGGTGCTATATCTCATGCAAAGATATCTGTAGATGGAATTAAACATGATATATATACTGCAGAAGGTGGGGATTATTGGCGTCTTTTAGTACCAGGCAATTACAATATTACAGTAAGTGCTCCTGGATATGAAACTGTTACACAAAATATAACTGTACTCGGAAGCGATGACCCTGAAGGTTCAGAAGTAACTCTAGATTTTACTCTAATGCGAGATAATCCTCAAGATTGGTAAGTTCATTGTAGTTTAATAGAAATATTTGATTTATCTACAATGATTTTATTGAATGTTATTTGTGAAATATGTATTTGTTGATATAGGTCATCTGCATATGATTTTGGTATATTTGCAAATTTACAAAATGGCTATTTAAAAAATTCTGAGTTAAGTGCTAGATTTAGTCAATTAGAAAATCATCAACCAAATGTTGCTGAATTTAAAGCTGGGGATTCATTAGTTAGTATGGCAATTCATTCTTTAAAAATTACACAAAATGTGAGTACATTTCTTAATATATTTATTCTATAATTATAATAGAGGTCATTATCATAATATACAATTGTTGATTTTATAGATGGGATCACCAGAAGAAAATAAATTTCATATTGCTTTGATTGGAGGTTTATTTGCCTCACAACCAGTAGGAAGAGAAATTTTACTACGTCTAGCAAACCATATTCTTATGGGGAATCAAATTGACGATCCACCAATCAAGAGAATATTAAATAATGCAGTTTTACATTTTATACCTGGTGTAGATCCAGGCTTTGACAATGTTCCAAATGATTGTAATCCTACAGTTAAAGATGAAATAGGAGAAAAATTACTTTCACAAAATATTAATAAAACTAAAGAAATGGATATTATTACAAATGCATTTAGAAAAATGTTATTAAATGAAGCTTATGATGTAATTATTATATTAGGAGGTGGTTCCTTTAGTATCAGGTATTAAACAAAAATTATAGTGTATAATGATATAATTTAATAATAAGTATAATTCTTAATGTATTAAGTTAACAAATTTTAGTTATGCAAAAGATGAATTAAATGTGTATAAAACACTGGCTGAAAATTATGATCAAACCATGCATAAAGAAGCTTGTGGTATTAAAACTAACAGAGAAACAAATATAGCTGAATATATTCAAAGGGAATATAATATACCCGTTGTAAGTATGTTATTTGATAATAAAATTATAATATTTACAAATGTAATTAGAGATGATTTCCAGATTATTATGTAATTAAAAGTTCTTTCAATACTAATTATTTACAGATTAATATTAATTTATCATGCTGCAAATATCCAGCTGCAAATACTATACCAACTATTTGGAGAGGAACTTTGAAACCATTAATGCAACTTATTCAAGATCTTACAAGTGGTATTAGAGCAGTAATTACGGATGATCATGAAATTCCTGTTAGAGAAGCTGTTGTTAAGATTGGAACAAAAACCTATCAGTTATCAAGAAATATGGCTTATTTTAAAATAATACTTATTCCTGGAGATTATGTATTAACATTTTTCTGTACGGATTATGCTTCAAAAACTTTGAAAGTTCATGTTGATGAACAAAATATAACAAATATAAATGTTCAAATGAGAAAATTAAAACCAGGAGAAGCAGAATACAAACAAAATAAACTAGGTAAACAGTTAAGCGTTATAAATCATATTTTGAATAATTTAAACATAAAATATCCACAATTATCAACGTTACATGATATCGGTAAAACGATAAAAGGCAATCAGATTCTATCTTTAGAAATTAGTGCTAAAACAAAGGAAAAACAAGCAGGACGACCTTCTATAATTTTCTCAGCTGGACTCTCTTATGGAAAACCAGTAACATCTAAAGTACTTTTACAATTTGCTTCTTATCTTTTAGATAATTATAAGAACAATGAAATTATTACAAGCTATTTAGACAAGCTATCAATATTTATTGTTCCTGATTTATATCCAGATTTAATCAAGAACGATTCTTGTATCCCATATATTAATAATGAATTATCATTTCCTATCCATCGTGAATTAAGCAAAGAAGCAGCTATGATTATTGATTGGTTCAAACAAATTAATGCTCTTTTAATAGTAAATTTAAATATTGGATCTCGACATGTTGAAATACCATATGGAAGTCAATACAGTAGAATAGACAAAGAAATTTATGAAAGTGAAGATGATCAAGTACTACAAACCTTAGCATCTACTTATACAAAGTATAGCCTACATAATAGTGCAAAATGTGATACAAAATTGAACATCAAGAATAATGCTGTAATACATGGTGGAAAAGGAATTGCAGGAATAAGAGGAGATTCCTTATTAGATTACATATATTTGAATACAAGTACTTTAATAATGGACGTTTATATTGCTTGTTGTAATACAGATGATTCAATGAGTGTATGGCAAGATAATAAAGATAGTTTACTAGCTATGATAAAAGAAGTATTAAAGGGTGTTCAAGGATACATTATTAGTGAAAATAATGAACCTATTGAGAATGCTATTTTATCTTATGATGATTCTGTGCATCAAATCAGAAGTGGAACAATAGGAACATATTGGATTTTATTATCTCCTGGAAATCATAATATTACTGCTACTGCATCTGGATATATACAACAAACAAGATTAGTTTCTGTACCAGACATAAATAAGTTCACAAATTTAACTTTTAAGTTAAGACGTGATGAAAGTATTTTTGGATTGCCAAGATTGGTCTTCATTATAATCGCTGGTAAGAAAATGATAAATAATTATATATAATATATCTATAATTAAAAGAAATCTAAGTAACTTTTAGGAAAAGAAATATGTGATAATATATTAATTTAAAAGAACGAAACATTAAGCTATCTATATTTGTAGGTACTGTATGTTTAGCTATTGTCGTTTGTGGCATTTGTATTTGTGCAATATGTCAATCTACACAACATTCAGAGAAAAACTATAGAAAAGCTTATGCATTTAGTTTACTTAAAGATGGCACAAGCTTTTTTGAAAATGATGAGAAGGAAATTGAAATATTCAGAAGACCATTGAATGGTAAGTTGATGCATTAATTTCAACATTTTTCTTGAAAAATATAAATTACTAATAATTCTTTTATTCTATATTCAGTACATTTTATTACTTACATATCTTGGATTTATATTTTAGATTCTATTTTGAAATATGAAGAAAAATTAAGAATTACAAAACCATATTTTGATGAGGATAATGCATCCAGTTCTGATGATGGAAGTGACCTTGAGTTTATCAGACCAGAGCAAGAGTGCAATGAAAAAGTTTTACAAGAGACGTGACAAATCGTTATCATCAATACAAATGATGAAAATTATATATGAAAGATATAACATATAAAATTCCAAATTTAAAATTAATGTATTAAAATAGGTATTGCTATAACACAGAAGGTACTGTAATAATGTTGTTGTTGATATACTAATTCTCTTTCTTTAAACATTTGCCATAAATGTCTTCAAGGGAGCAATACTTACATTTATAAAAAGTAAGTAGAATTATAGCAAGCAGGGTCCAAATGTAGTTCTAATCCATACATACATACCCTTTTATATAAATAAGGTAAGAGCTTCTTTGTTTTTGAAGGAGCAAAATATTTTAGAAGCACTTTCAACATTTTATTTCTTAGTTTTTATACACTTCTTTTTGTAACAACAAAAAAGCAGATAACAATATAGATAATATTAAATAGATATTATGCACGTTAGTGTTGGCAATTCTATGCGAATTTTATACATATAATTTACAATTTTACATTGTATATAAAAAGATAACAAATTTAATAGTATACAAATGTTACAAAGTTATGAGCTTTTTAGATAAATGTTTTGTACAAAATTGGGAACCCTTATAGAAAATAGGATTTCATCATGTTAATATAGCCACAGAAGAAATTCTTGTTTTTTCTCACAAAATAAATTGAGATTGTTAAATATTGAAATTAATAATAAAATATTTTTAAATGAGCAAACATATCTTTAAGATCACTGCTGTCAAAAGTGACAATGTTATCTTATGAAATATAAATGCCATTATTACATATATCATTATATATATATAACTGTTCAACAAATATTAACAATGTATTCTTAGCAATAATGTTAATACGAAATTCTTCTCTTATAATTAAAAAGTATAATAATTATGAATTTTGAAGCACAGAATAGTTAAATATTTATGAAATAGATAAAATGTATATCTGAAATAGTACGTATACAAGGTGTTCGACTTTATTTAAATATTAATATATTTCTTGTTAAAAAAAAAGAATTCATCTGTTTTAAAGGAATAAAATATTCTAATTATTAGAATCATTTTTTTCAGGATTTTTATCTTTTTCATCTTTTTAAAAAAGAATCATTTTTATTTTTTTTTCTTGAACTATACATTTTGTATATTTTTAACATATATATCTAACAAATTTAATATGCACCAAAAATATTACTTTTAGATTTTTCATGCTATAAAAAATAATAGAACATCCTGTATAACTTACTAAAGATATTCATTTTCCAACTTCTTTATATGAACATAATGATTATTTATATGCAATGCTTTTTCTTCTATTGATTAAAGATATTTTGAATGTTTCGTTTTAACTTTAAAAAAAGATAATGTACAACCATTTAAAAATCATTGTCTTCCTACTTTGGAAAATAATGAAGGTATAGATCATTATAAAAATGCATAAGAACACACATATATAGATATTCTGTGTAATGTAAATGCGGTTGTGACTTATTTTAATATCCACGTGTATACAATAATAGACTTCCATTTATAATGCATTCCAGAATAAAGTTGATTAATAACAATACTATTATCTATTTTCTAAAGTCTAAATTCATTTCTTGAGAAAGTTAACAGAATTAATCATTACAAATTTTTTATAAATATAACGAAATTAACTTAAAATAAAACAACTTACTGAAATTTGCAAACATTGAATTTTATCAATCGTTATATGGTTGATAATTCTTCTATGAAAAAAAAAACATAGCATTAGTTTAATTCAAGTATTGCGGGTAATTCATTCAAGTCATAAAACTCGCTCGATGATAAAAACAAAATTAAAAAATTATTTGAATTTGTATCTCAATTAATTGTTATAAAACGATTACGAATTATAATATTAATTATATAGATCTTATTGCATGAAATCATTTTTATTAGTCAAATTGACAAATGTAAAAGATCTGGAATATCAAATTCATAATTAATTTATTAAATAATTTTCTCAATATTCTCTTTTTCCATAGATATGAAATTATATTTCATTGTATTATTTATATTTGTCATAAATAATTTCAATTAATTGCAGATTAAAATTCTTGAATTTTATTTACATGTGACAATGAAAAATTAAAATTTTGAATAACCAATCATAAATGGTGCAACTATTAGTCACATCAAATAAAAATCATATCATTAAATTACTCTTTGAATTAAAATCTTTTGATTGGAGTAGTTAGAACGAATCCATGATTTCCTCCAATGAAAATGTTTCGTTTGCAGTGGTTTCATTCTTACGCGACGTTGTGAATGGTACGAGAGTAAATCACACCATATACTGGATTTACCATGCTAGAAACATTTTTGTAAAATCAGGTTTTAAAATTAGGTCGTCGTTTGTTATTCTGAAATAATATATAAACTTTTTTCTTTAGATTTCTTAATATTTGATATGAATAATTCATATTTTATTTAAAAACATAGATATAGGCAAGTGGAAGGGGAAGTTGATATTTTGATTATTGTGGTTCCGGCGAAGTACAGCAACGAAACCGACCACGGGGGTCGCACGCGGAGTACCGATACGCGTGTACAGTGCGTTCGGATACTACAAATAACTATTTTTTTAAACCTTACCCGATTGCATTTGCGATTGAATCGGAATCCTACGAATAGTATCGCGTGCTTTGTGTCATACGTTGGATAACACTACTTGGGTGTGCCGAAACATTGATAAATATGGCGAACAGTATAGCACCAGATTCATGGGAACAGCAGGCGGATAACGGAGACATCGCGCCCGCTCAGGATAAGTCCATCGAAAGCAAATTTTCAACTTTGAATGTGAATGCTGCGGAATTCGTGCCTTCCTTCTGCATAAATTCTTCAACGCAGAATAGTTCCACGGCCGACAGTCCTTGTGCTGTCACTGCTGTGTTGAATACTGTAACCACTTCTATTCCTTCTGAAATACATCATGGTTAGTCTAATATTAATTATCATTTAATAAATTTTATCTGAATCAATCTAGGGCATTATTTTCGAACATATGCAGATAATTTCATGTTAACTTAGAATGCTACTTTTACTGCGTATCAATGACTAACCCCTTGGTATATCCCCTGTTATCATTGTAGTAACTTTTTATCATTAGTACCTTGCATGTTCAAAGCTTATAAAGTCAAATCCATATTACTTTTTACACGTTTACACTCTGTTTTAAAAATTGAATGTTTTACAACATTCAGTAAATACATGTAATGTTGTTCATAGAATACTTTGGATTTGGTTTTAATTTGTTTTAATTTTGTTATTATTTGTTTATTTATTTTCATTTTTAGTTAAATTTTACTAGAATTGAATGTATGATGTATATTTGTATATTAAATATTTTGATTGTGATGATTGTCGATTTATACGTAAAATATAACTCTACTTTAGATTTTCATATTATACAAAGTTTATATAATTCTTTCCTATATGTGTTATTGTGGTAATTTTTAAAAGAAAACTAAGCTTTGTATAATTCATTCTATTTCCTTCCAAAGAAGATTATTATAGCATTTATATTCTTCATTGTTATCGTAGAACGATAAATGATTTATATTATTCATGTAATTAACAAGTTCCTAAAGTATAAATATCGACTCCTTCATGATTATGTAATGAATAAATGTTATTATTAAGTAGGGTAGGGACATTTGTTCTCTAAACAGTACTTCCATCTACTGTGGTGCTGGCCATTGGAAGAAGTATTCCCTTTCCTATCAACATACCTACCCATCAGCTTGCTGCACTGGCTGTTTGTCTTATTCTTTACTGCAGACCTAGGCAGCAGCAGAACAAGACTTTAGAGAGCAAACGTCTGATCCCTATTAGTAAGGTGTAAATGCAAGTGTCCGTAAATAGTGATGATTGATGATATAAATTGTTCTAATTAGAAGAAAACAATATAATGAGAAATTATTTTTCTACACAGGAAATTCTACTCCTACGATTCTACCTGATCCAATTGGCAGTAGAGTGGAGGAACCACCTGCTGGAGGAGGGGCTCCACCTCCAAATGTTACGGATCCAATAAATACAAGTCCTGAACATCAACCTGCAGATTCTTGGGAAGAAGCAGCTGTAGATGGTGATCCTTTGTTAACTCCTGAAAATGAAGAGGTAAAAGAAAAATATATATAACATACTGATGTTGGTTTATAATGTACAAATATCTATCTAATTCTAATATATCATAGACTGCAGTTTAAAAACAATCATTTATATCATTATCTTATCAATAATTTTATTTTTTCATTTAGGCTGACAATGAAGAGGATGAAGAAATGGTTGTTAAAGTACCTAAAAAAAAACCAATTAAGGTTGCAGAAGATACTAAAAGCAAAAAAGAACATGTCAATGTTGTTTTTATAGGTCACGTAGGTATGTAATGTGAATTATTATTATTATTAGGAATTAGATATTCCATAAGTTACTTCTCGTATTATAAAAGTGCATATTGTTGATTTTAGATGCAGGGAAATCAACAATTGGTGGCCAAATTATGGCACTTACGGGAATGGTGGATAAGCGTACGTTAGAGAAGTATGAAAGAGAAGCAAAGGAACGAAGCAGAGAAACATGGTACTTAAGTTGGGCCTTGGATACAAACCAAGAAGAAAGAGAAAAAGGAAAAACGGTAGAAGTGGGTAGAGCATATTTTGAAACAGAAAGGAAGCATTTTACGATATTAGATGCTCCTGGACATAAAAGCTTTGTACCCAATATGATTGGCGGAGCAGCGCAAGCTGACCTCGCGGTTTTAGTTATATCCGCGAGAAAAGGTGAATTCGAAACAGGCTTTGATAGAGGTGGCCAAACACGGGAACATGCTATGCTGGCTAAAACTGCAGGAGTTAAACATTTGGTAGTGTTAGTAAATAAAATGGATGACCCAACGGTAGAATGGGACGAAGGAAGATATAATGAATGCAGGTATATTTGTTAAGTAAAAATACTTTTGTTGTATTATTCAAAACGATTTAAAAATCTATTATTTCAGAGACAAGATACTGCCATATCTTCGTAAATTAGGGTTTAATCCTGCAAAGGATCTTACATTTATGCCAGTATCTGGTCAACTTGGCATTGGTCTCAAAGATCCTATACCTGAACATCTATGTAATTGGTATAGCGGACCTCCATTCATACCTTTTATTGATTCCTTACCTTCCCTTAATCGTAAAAGCAATGGACCGTTTATTATGCCTATTGTTGATAAATATAAAGATATGGGTACGGTTGTTATGGGAAAGGTTGAAGCTGGAGAAGCCAAGAAGGGTCAGTCATTATTAGTTATGCCGAATAGGGTAAGAAACATGTTCTATATTACTTTATTACTATGTTTGAAAATATTAGGTTATTTTTTCATAATGTTTTTACATGAGTCATATTCTATGGATTTTAGACGGCAGTAACGGTTGATCAATTATGGTCCGATGATGAAGAAGTAACGTCGGTTGGACCCGGAGAAAATGTTAAAATTAAACTGAAAGGTATCGAAGAAGAAGATGTAAGCCCTGGATTTGTTTTATGCGACAGCAACAACCCCATTAAAACTGGAAAAGTTTTTGATGCTCAGGTTGTTATTTTGGAGCATAAGAGCATTATTTGTGCCGGATATAGTGCAGTGATGCACATTCATTGCGCTGCAGAAGAAGTGACGGTGAAGGCATTGATCTGCTTGGTAGATAAGAAAACTGGCGATAAAAGTAAAACGAGACCAAGGTTCGTTAAGCAAGACCAAGTGGCAATTATGAGAATCGAATGTGCAGGAGTTATTTGTCTCGAAAGATTCAAATTATTTCCGCAAATGGGACGGTTTACTCTTAGAGATGAAAGTAAGTAGAGAAAATATTTTATTTATTGATTTACGCAATATAATAAAAATAGGATTTCTGTAGAAAATCTATATAGAATTAATTAAGTTTTAATCATTTAATTCCAAATTCTGAAATGATAAATTATTATATAATATGGATATGATTATAGATAAAACAATTGCCATCGGTAAGGTGCTGAAAGTTGTGGAATAAAATGTTCATCCTCAATCGAGAAGTAAGGATGCAAGCCAAACGATATGATACAAGGAAACCAAACCGGCATAATGGACTATTCCCGAATGTTAGCTAATGTAACATACACTCATTTATGCAAAAGGTTCTGCATATGACGGTACACGCGCGTACATATGAACAGAGATGATGGCTAGGGAAGTATGACCTAAATTGGAAGATAGATTCCATCGCAAAAGAAAAATAAGGAAACAAATACGACTCGAGAGCGTGTGTTCCTTTTATTAGATAAGAAAGTTGGTGGCACTGGAGGGTTATTCCTTGCATCGCGGTATAAGTAATATACAATACTAACAGACTCTCCTCTTGACAATGTAAAACACGATATTTTTATTCGTCTGAGGTGCAAAACATAATTGAGAGCGAACGAGAGAATCAATATCGATGGCAGAGTAAGAATAAGAAATATGATTAATATTATAATAATTATTAAATAATTATTAAATTGGTGGTAAGAGGTGAAAAAGAAATTTATCAAATAAATCAACAAACTAGTGTTACACAACAATTTATAATTATGAAATTAATATTATTATTATTATTATTATTATTATTATTATTATTATTATTATTATTATTATTATTATTATTACGATTATTACGATTATTATTATACTGTTTCTTATTTTATTGTCATTAAAAACAAATTTGCAACACAAATCTGCTCTGGTAATTTTGATAGGTCTCTCACATACATGTTAATTTTGTTTGGGAGTGGGAAATATGTGATATTCCTCAAAGTTAATATTTTTCGTGGGATGCAGAGTGAAAGATATCAGATTGTCGGTATAATATGATTAAAACTTACAGGTTTTGAATTATTAGCAAAAAATTGTAATTTGTTATACATATAGTTATGTAGTTACGAGCCTACCGCAAATTTTATAGTTTATCTATATTCTTGTAAGTACTGAGAATTTTTAACTATAGATATTGCAAAAATATCCTTATCGCATTCTTACTATATTATTTATAAAGAAAGTAATAAGAATATAACTGCTACATCTTAAAAATGCTCAGATCATGCTTTGAAGACCTTCAAATAGAAAGACACAGAAGTTGTGTGATTATATACATGTAATTGTATGCAATTTTTGCTATTATTTGCAAATATTATTATATAATTTTATTGTTACCATTGTAAACATATCAGTTTCCATTTTTAAATTATTAGTTATGATAAAATTGTAACACGTTGAGTTTTATTATAACAAATGTCTTACATTTTAGTCTTGCTTGCAATTATAGTGAATAATGTGAATTTAGTTATATATAAATCTAAATGTGACAATTGTAAGTTTAAGTTAGTTTTTTAAATTACAATTATAAATTAGATCATGAAACAATCAAGAAAATAATAGATTTTATAAGAATCATATGATGTTACTTATTTCATGATATACAATCCGTTTGATGTTTGAGTAATTCAAAATGATTTGCCTAATAATATATATTATTAACAATGTTTAAGCATATATATAATGTTTAAAGTTACTAAATCAAAATATAACCAATAATTTAACTGAATTTTTTTTTGTGAAATAACTATGATATGAGTGATGAAATTGCAGATATTTATAATTACATATTGGCAGCCTTTACTATAAATAATTAATTCTATATAAAATGGAAAATTATAGATGAAAAATTCATCTTAATTTATGATATATACTTTTATGATCTTATCTGTCTATGTGTATATATGTTCCTAAAATAAAAAATTCAAATATTTTATTTTGCCAAGCTATATTAAAGATTCTACATTCGTTTATTAATAAAATATCAATACTTACAAGAACAGAATAGATCATGAAAAACTAGAATTGCTAAGTAATTTGTTACTATTTTTTGCTAATAAAACAAAACCGATGTATCCGCTGCACTCTTCTTGTTTTCAAATTTTTAACCTAATTTTCCATAAAAAAGCTTTTGTGTCTACATAGATGTACAAGGTCATACATAAATATTGATTTTTATAAATTTTCTATTCATTAATATTGCTTTAAGCACTTACTTCGTATCAATACCATAATACATATGAAATTTGAAACATTATAGATTATATTTGTCTACTTGTCTTTAATTTTATAATTATGATTAGATAAGAAAAGGGTAAAAAATACAAATGATGTCACAACTAAATAATGTAATATTTAAATAACAATGAGTTGTTATTTTTCCATTATTTTATTTTATCTACACGCGATGAAGTTATTTTGACATAAAGAAATTGTTAATTTAATTTCAATACAAAAATGATCAAGTTCCACATTATATGAGATTATTGTATTGCATATAGTTCTACTATCTTTCTTATAAAAAGTATATATTTCAAATGATACACAAGTTATAGAATTTTCCAAGTAATATGTCTCATTTTTATAAAAAGCAATGTCAAAGTGTCATTAACTTATATTAAGAAATTTGATTTTAATGTACCTTGCAACATCAACGACAGATTAAACAACGCATGAAGTTGGAAGATAATATCATGATCCTGTCTACAAAGCAATTGGTGAGTCCTAAGGAGGAGCTACCTCCATGAGCTATATGCTTCTAGAGATAATAAATAGATATATTAATGTTTTTACGATAGAGATAACTATGCGGAATTGTAAGAAAATTATGAAAACAACATTTTTATGCTATATTACATGAAATTAATTCCTGCCAATGAAAATCCATATCATAAAGAGAAGTTACTGGATATATTTATATGTAGTTAAAACATTTTATTCATTAAATTATTTTGTATGATAAAAAAAATACAATCACATCATTCTCTCATGTATACGATAAAGAATTATACAATCTTTGTTATTTATTTTTCGATCATTAATAGTTAATTGTTTAAAAATTTATGCACAAAAACGTGTATTCATGCCAATATTATGTATAATATATTGCATTACTTTTACATACTCTTTATTATTACACTTGATACCTTAATCCCAAATTATGACATTTAAATATATTCACAAACATGACCACAACCAGTAGGACATTGACGATTACAACGAAACCATTCCTTTAAATGCATTACATGTCCTCCATGTGTGCAACCCTGACACCACGCATATAGCCCTCGGACAACCTGTATTAACATAGTAATCATTTTTAATGAATACAAAGTGGTTCTACAGTTATTAAAATATACTTTTATCAATTCTTTGAAATAATATGAAATTTATTACCTGATGACAAATAGAACAAAGGGCGTGTTTGGATGTATGACAGCGATCACACAACCATGCTGCTCTTTGTAAAGGTTTCGTGCATGCTAAACAGCATGCGTGTATAGTTGTTGATTGTTGATTTAGTTGTGCAATAGATGGAATCCATGCCAACTGTATTACCTATAAAATAATAGTACAGATAAACACATTTGTTAATATTTTTCATAGAAAAAAAGAGACTAAATTTAGTTATATCATGAACCTGTGTAGTCACATTCCAAAGTTTAAACCTTCCCAATAAATCTATGTACTCTAATAACCAATGTTCCTGAATTGGTATTTCAATATTTAGACCTTTTCTTTTTTCACCTAAAGCGATAAGAACAGATGCTGAAGTTTGAATATCCCTAAGTGCTGCATGATGTTTTAGTGCTTCTTCAATTAAATGTGTAGGATCCCAGAATGATGGTTTAGGTATGGCTGTTACTATTAATTGACATGGCTGATCATCAACCATTACAGAAACAGAATCATCATTGATATCTGGGGAATGATTAGGAAACTGTTCTGGTGGCGGAGATCGATCTTTTATTTCATGTCGTAAAGGAAATGCTTCCTTAGGCAATGTCCAGTCACTATCATCATTTATCATATTTTGGATATATCCAGAATTATAGTCTGTACTAATAGGTTCAAACTCACTATCACCAAATAGAAAATCTCCTTTAGGTTGACCTTTATGTCCCATAAAGGACTTCCTGTAACTTTGTTTCTTTTAGGATGTATAGCTACACAAAAAATGTACTGTATCGACAAATTTCAGTCTCTCACATTATTAGTATTATCAATTAAGGATTACCTAGGTAATATGCTACTTATGAAGTTTAGATTTTCTGGTGTATCATCAGTTTCAGTTTCATCGTCACCACCGCTCGTTGCACTAGTAGGAGCTTCTCCTTGTAAAGATTTTATATCATTTTCATGTCCTTAAACAGATTATAAAGTCACACAATATGTACATATTAAAAATCTCATATCTAATAGAATTTATACTTCTATTAAAAATGCATAATAATATATCAACTCTTTTTCATTGAAGTTCAGGATATTCCTGATAAAGTATTTTTATCATTACGGTTATGTATTGAGATAATCTCAATAAGGCACTTCTACTGTTATGGTTGTATGTTAAGATAATTCCAATAGAACACTTTTACCAATTACTGATATTTAGAAAGCGAACTTTACGCAATTTTCTTTATTGTACTGTATTTGTAGACATTCGTATATAAGCTGTATATATGAAACATGAACAAAAATGAACTTCAAATCCTTCGAATTAAAGACTCCAGACAAAGATTGAGCGTATACTAATTATCGTGCAAATAAAAATAATTCCGATTAACGGCATATACATGTCTATACAATAACTATTACGACTCAAAAAAATTAAATTTAATATTTAATTAAGTTTGTATGATTAGGAAATCAGATTATCTAATAAATATATAAATTTTATGAAATAGTAATTGTAATTATCAATTAAATAATATTATCTACCTGGGTTTGATTGATCAATAGCAGGTACTTTTACCATTTGTGTTAAATTTAGAGTATTTACTATATCTTCCTTAGAAACAGTTGGTGGAGTTCTTAAAATTGCACCTAATGGATTTGTATATAATGTTTTTATTATATTCCAAACAATGCTTACCTAAAGAAATATTATTATTGAAATTATTCTTACTGCTTAATCAAATTTTATTATTTGATATATCATTTAAATTAAACTAAAAGAAATTACACAGGTTTTATTATAAATAATAAGCTTACATCATTTCTACCTGCATTGCTAGCAACAGCAGCATTATGATCACAAATATCTTTCAATTTTCCAGTAAGTATGTAACCTTCAGCACATATCTTAAACCAAGTTGGATCACGTGGTATATTTACAACAAATCTATGCATTACACTTGAAGCCATACAGAATGTATCATTCGTCACTGGTGTTTTTCTATAAGCAAAAACGTATATGTATCATAAATTTTAACAAATAATAAAAAATATAAAATATCATAAAATACAAACCTCATTATATTAGTTAATTGCTTGACTGTGGTTGGCATATTTATATTTACTTTACAAGCATAAGCAACATCTCCGATGGGACTTAAAGCAATGCCTTGTGGATTTGCTTTACTAGCTGGTCTAGTAGCATCCTTAAATATATGATGGTATAAAGTGCAATCCTAAATAAACAGAATAATTTTCTTATATTATAAAACATAAAGAAGAAAAGGAATTGATATTACCCTGCTTGTTGACAGGAATGATTGAGGATTTCCTCTCCATGCTACACCAGTAGGAACATCCTTATGTTCATTAAAACTAGCAAATGGAATATATGGCCGCTGAATGTCCCATACATTTATACTACAATCTACAACCAATGCACAACTTGCTATATGATACTTTCTTTGCGGTCTCCATTTTATTCTTCCTACTGAAGCTATTGTGTGTATAGTATAATCACAACTTGGTTTTACAGATAAATCCCAAACCTTTTAGTATAACAGAAAATAAATATATAAATAATCAATTAATATATAGTAATGGAAGACATTTGTTCTATAAAATTGCAATATAATTTATTTCAGTTTTGATAGAAAAGGAAAAACCTTTATAGTTTTATCTCTAGATGCTGTTGCTAGCCAGTTAGTTTCAGGATGCCAATCACAAGCAAATATTGGTCCACTGTGTGCAGTAAAATGTTGGAAATAACGATCATGTTTCCGCAAATCCCACTGTTGAACATGACCATTTTCAGAAACAGCAGCGAAAGTGTGTGGTTGATGAGGACAAAATTGAACATCTCGTACAGACTCTGTATTACTAAGATTTCAAAGCTTTACTACAGCTGCAATTTATCACTGACAGGGTTAGTAAGAATTTATTCACATTCTCTTTCTTATTTATGTTTATAAAATATATTCTTGTGAATTACGAATATAAAGTTTACTCGTAATAAAATTAAAGATTATATTCTTCTAACCCTGTCAAATGTAAAATGAAAATATGTAAAGTAAAATTATTTGTATTTTACCTATAAAATGTTTTGGTAGCTTCCTTTATACGTAAATCAAAACATTTCATAGTTCCATCCTGTGAACCAGATATTAACCACATAGGTTCTGTCATATGAAAGCTAACTTTATTAACAGTTCTTTTATGATCGATGAAAACATGTTCTTGTTTTGATCTTGAAGATTTATTTAAATTCCATACAACTACTGCACCATTTGTAGCAGCTGTTGCGAGAACATGATCTTAAAATTATAAGAATTATATATTATATTATTGCATTAATATAATTATGTTATATATGTAAGAAATGATTAATAATATATATGATATATTTTAGAATTTATTAAATATTATTTATTAAAAAATATATATAAGACATAGATACTATTTATTAGTTAGTAAACAACATAACACATTCAATATTATACCGTCAATAAGGTTCCATGCAACATCATTACATGAAAAATTCAAATTTAAATTTTTGCCAACTCGCAAATTACAAGATTCTTCAAACCTATCTTCCAATAGTGTAAATATTTTAAATACTGAAAGAAAAACAATTATTATAAAAGAGGGAAACAGAAATTATTAAGAATAACTTACCATGACGTCCAGCTATGACAACTTGACTGTTATCTTTATTAAGAGCTAAAGCATTAGCTGGGCCTTCTTGAGTAATGCATACAGTTTTAGAGGTCATATTAGAATTGTATTATATTAAATTATCAATTAATAATAATAAAATTCATGTTTTGTTTCTCATTTTGTAGACTTCTAAACAATGAAAAAATATCAACATAAACATTAATGTGGAATCATTATAACTTCATAACTACATATATACGACAAGATTGTCAACATTTGAACTTTATACCGCGCATTTTTCTTTCCAATTGAAGTTCACAATAAATCTACGCCGAAGTAACAATACAATATTTTTTCAGTTTTTCTTTTTTTCTTAAAATATTTCTATTCGTAATTAGAATTATATAACAATGTATAATCAAACATATTTGTAAAAATAATTGTAAATCTGCCAATAAAAAAAGAGCATTGAATTTTGGTTTTCATTAGTTTGCAATACTGACATGCTAGCGTATGGTTGATTAAACAACAGATACCTTAATTTCTTTGCGATCATTTGCAGTTTCCTGTATTTTTATTAATTTCTACGTGTTGTAGATAAATATTAATTTCTTTTTCATTAACAGATCACTACCTATCGGATTACGTTTCTTAATTTTCTCCAACGATCATTAAAAAAATTAAAGGAAAATGTATGATATATGGCTCGATGGGCGCATGTTTGGTTGTTTGTTTTGTCTCCTGGTTCTTCAGGCAAATCTAACAAATTCTAGAACTTCTTGGAGACTTAACATCGATAAAGTTGTTAAAGCAACAGATCTTGTAAGCACTATCGAAGATGATCCGATTTTCGATATTCTTGCTAGCAGTATTAATATAGGCAATGGACAAGGCTGGAGTAAAACAGCAGCATCAGAGAAGCTTGATAAAGTACAGGTTTATTGTCACGAGTGCAAAGGTTTTGGTTCAGGCAGCCAAGATCGGTAAGAACATAAAATATAGTTGTGATTAATAAATGATTGGTAAGAATCTGTATATGCATGTTCTTCAATTGCATCCAATATATTGAATATTACTTTAATAAGATTGCATATTATTAATGTATATATTATTGTCAATAATTCCTTGTTCAATTAGAATAGTTATATGCAAGTATATTATTAGCATAAATGTGTTCAATTTCAATTCCAATTTTTATTCCAAATTTGCATTCAAGGTTTTTATTATAATTCATTCCTATTTCACTATATATTTTATATAGTTCTACTTAGTTGTATGTTTGTATGCATTTTATATGTATTTATCTATTTTTTATTCTTTTTTTTTTTTTTTGTATAACAACTAACTTTAACTAATAACTAGGATAAATTGAAGGTAACAAAAGAGAATAAAATTTAATCTTGCTTTGCTTTATTTTATTTAATTTCTATGTTATAGTTTATAAATGTTAAAGATATACATAATTTTTGTTTATACAGTAATGCAAAATAAATTTGTAATATATGTTAATGTACATATTGTTACAATATAATGAGTCAATAGCACCAAATTTGTGAATGCGCATATAAACTTATAATTTTTGTTATATGGTATCCTGTGAATGTTTATGTAACATTATATTTTTATTGCAGAAGCATTATAATGTATCTGATGTAATTTTCTTTTTCTTCCCGTAGTTAGTGTTTGTGTGTGGCTTGCTGTTCTTTCAGCGTTAAAAGAGCCTTAACTTTCGTCCCCTTGGCAGACGATTCATGTCATATGCATTGACGGATGCACCAAATTCTACGGAACCATTTCCACTATCGTCGCAAGTATCAACTGAGCAAGTGATATGTACACCTGATCAGCCATGTGAAGATGTAATTCTCGATTGTGGAAAACCAGTTAATTTTACATATTATGACAATCTCATTGGTGTTGCAAATAGAAATAAACATCCATTGGTACCAGAACCTAGTGTTGCACTCATGTTTAAAAAAAATAATGGTAAAGCTATAGATGTTGATATTGACTTATTAGAGAGACGTTTAAAAAAAGCAAAGCGAGAGGTATATTTTACTTAATTGTGTTCTTTTATTATATACACATTCAACATAAATATATTTATTTGCTATCATTGCTTTTGTTTTCAACAGAAACCCAAATCTGTTCAGCTTTACAATCAAATTGGGAATTTTTGGAGAATAAAAGGAGATGCGCAAAGATCAATTGAATGTTTTCGAAGAGCTCTTGCAGTCTCACCACATAATGCAGAAGTGTTACTAAATTTAGCTAGAGTACTATTGGTTTTACAATATTTAGATGATGCAACTTACTTAGCAAGGCGTTCTTTAGAATTACAGCCTCCAGATCGTAATGCATGGGAACAATACCTTACACTTGGACAAATATTTAAGGTGAATCTACATCATTTATATAGGCCTATAATTAAATTTTTTGTATTCTTTTCATCTTTCTCTTTTGGAAAATAATTTATTGTGCATTTTGAAGTTATATATACTCTTACTAAAATATTTTGTAATTACTAATGTAAAGGTATACTATTTCTTTAGGCATATGGTCACTTCCAAGAAGCTGCTGTTCACTTGCGACATGCTTTAGAATTGAAACCTGATCTTTCTGATGCTGCAGAAGCTTTAAAAGAAGTGGAATCATTGCCTGCTGCTAGTATACATATCTACACTCTTTTAATTATTATATGCTTGGTATGTAAACTAAGATATAATCTTAATTTTAAAAATGAATATTAATACAGCGATTCTTAAACATTATTGAACATTCGATCTTTTTTTACAAATTTTGGTGTCTGTGTGTGTGTTTTTTCTTTTGTTTTTCTCCCCATAAAAGAAGAATAATACATGTATATATCAAAAATCATATTCATTAATACAAGCTAATTAGCAATAGTTTATACAAATTTAATTTCAAAATAATGTTTAAACTGCCAACGAAATAAATTAGTTCTACAATTTAATTATAATCTGACGTGACAGAGTTTAATTAAATTTTAGTTTAAGAAGCACTGAATTAATAACTGAATTACTTATATTTATATTAAATATAATATAAATATTATATAAGTGACTTCAGAAGATGAGATATAACTTACTGTGTAATATATGTTTACATCAGGTGCTAGGTGTATTATTAGTTGTTTTGAGTAGTGTGGAATGTGACGAAGATTCCACTTTGGTTACTGGACAACTACAACGTCCAGTTCAACGCCATTTTAGTCGTGCAATGGCCATGCGTAGTTTGCGACTCAATGTTGCACGTAATAAACGCTGTTAATGCAATTCAAATTCAGATTCATGAAACATAATGGAACAAGTTTTGAACTGTTGTAACATGATTTTTGGAGCATTATTTATAATATGATTTGTAATAGTTATTTAAATGCACTAGTGGTTATGTGGTTTATTATATCTACAGATAAAAATATACACCATAGTACACGTTGGCAATCTTCGCATTAATTAAATTAATAAACCTTCATTATACACATCGATCCTATATACCTAGAATAATCTATTAAAGAAAATGCAAATCCTGGAATGGCAATGATTCAATTATAATACATATAATGTTAAAACACAATTAAATCTTTTGTTAAACATTTTTAAAGACTTCTAAAAATTTGTATTCTACTAGTAATATGTACAGGAGAAAATTTATCATGTATCTGGTTTTTAATTATTTTCGACATTTATAAACAAAAATGTTTATTTTTGTTTCAACATACTTAGAATCAATTTTAGGGAATAATGTATTACTACTTTCAATATTTCATTACATCTTTACAAGTACCTGTTGTACAAGTACATATTTTCCATAATTTTTATCAAGTTTAAGTTAAGTTAGTTTAGAGTATAATACATCTAAATGTTTACCATAATTCTATTCTTAAAAGAAACGATAATGTTTACACACTGTTAATTTTTATAATATGATGAAAGATCTATATTAAAAAATTTTGCACACCTAATCATATGTACAACATAATTTGTGTGACTCATAAGTAATTTTTAGAAGTATAATGTTTCACAAAGCTTAAGGCATACTGAAATATTAGGCTCTTTACTTTTCATATTATATACAAACATGAGACTTGGA
This sequence comes from Vespula pensylvanica, assembly GCF_014466175.1. NCBI lineage: Eukaryota > Metazoa > Arthropoda > Insecta > Hymenoptera > Vespidae > Vespula > Vespula pensylvanica. Next base: position 3,370,584 of record NC_057693.1, read on the forward strand.
CACAATATTTATTGTGCACAGCTGTATTCTTTCAAGGACTACAAAAAGAATGCATCTATGAGATAAGTTTTGTTTAATAACAGTAAAGTGTAAAATAAATAAAATGAAAAATAAAATAAAACAAACAACAGAATTTTTGTTGTTTGATTAATATTATGTTGTAATCAAATAAAATAAAATCTTATATAATCATTATATTAAGTACTGATATCAGGATCATATAGAATTTACATATGCATCATACATAGATGCATCCTTGATTAATATTGAATTATTCCTTAAAAGATAACAATGTAGATATATTTAATACATGCAAATGTAACTTTGTACATGTATGCATATATAAGATAGCATATGCTACCAAAGATGATATATTTATTACCAAATTAAAATTGTACCCAACTGGCATTTGCTACAGTTGTACTAGGTCCCGATGATTGTTGGGTTGCACTAGCAAACTCACCCCATTCTGAACCTATAGATGCTTGATTTGGATTTTGAATCGATTTATGAGCTGGGGATGAAGTTGGAGTTTTGGCAGGTGGTGGAGCAATTTTTACACCACCTGGTGGAGGTGGCAAACCTACTCCTAAATTAGGTCGTTGTTTTGATTTGGATATAACTTCACTGCCATCTTTTTTCTAAGTAGAAGAAAATATAAATTTGTCACTATTTTAAATATAACAGGAAACAAAAAGTATTTAAAAATTCTTACAGTTATTTTCATATTAATTTTAATAGTTTCTCCTTCCTTAAATCGAAGATCCAATTCTTGTTTTGGTGTTTCTTTTTCCTTTTCTATTTGATCACGATTTTTAAGCCACTTAAAATGATCTTGTAAAGCAACATTTAAATCAAAACTATCAGATCTGTCTAAAAAACCAACTCCAATAAAAGCAGATCGTCCATTGTCATTCTGAATTCTTAGCACAAAATATCTAGAAGAATCTGTAACTGGTTCAACTGCTATTCCAGGATATTGTTCAATTGGGCATTTTGCAAACAGTTCACCTGTAATCTTATCTTCTAGCTTTATAGCAATAGCATCACCTTGGGATACTAATCTCATTCTTCCTGTCCACGAAGGTTCTTGCAAATTCCAGTCGGCTGCTCTATATATAAAAAAAGATGAATTATATTTATAAGAAACTATAATGTATATATACAAAATTAATTTAAAAGTTTAATTTATTAAAATAATAACGACTTTATATTTATAATATATAATGTATTTTATAATGTATATATAATTTCTTAAACAAAATAAATAATGGAATTACAATCAAATATGTTAATACGACACATATGACACATATTTAAACAAATTAAATCTTTAGCATACCATTATTTTATTAAATTTATGATTGAAATATAAAACAAATATTTTAATATTTTTATAAAAAAATTTTTTTGTAATATATGTGATAATGACAATAATTAAAATAGTAATAAATATATTTTAATTATTAAAAATATATCAAATTAGGACATATATGTCACATCGAATACTTGGGCAATATTATTTCTTCTTACCGATAACCTCTATTAGTTGACCTTGGTGGTATTTTAAATACAAATACTTCAGATTTAACAAGTAAAACACTTTCATATGTCTCCATTCTTATTTCCAGGTAACAGAGGTGAAGCAGGTAAAACTGACAACTAGTCTTATGTCGTCGTATGATTTGAAAATTCGTTTATGTTTTCTCACGAATCTTTGCCGTGATTTGATAACTCTATCTCAAGTCACGCCTCCAATCCCCAGACATCATCCGTTTACCACAGATTATTTTAGAAGAGATAATAGTTTGTCTCTTATATTCTAGTTAAAAAGAAATATTTTGATATTACTTTTGTATAAAACTTATATTACGCTTTATCATTGTTTTTACGCTATATGTGGTACGCATAATTACAAAAAATAGTATTCCTGAAAAAATGTGATACATACCCAAGAATTACACGTAACAATAATAGACTAGACAACTACATTCATATATCATTCTTAACATAAAACAAAAATAAAAAACAAGTATTGCAAAATAAACATAGATATATTTGATTCATAGAATATTGCCTATATATATGTTCGATCACTAAAAAAATTCTATTACCTAATTTCAATATTGCTGATATTATATATATATGAGGTATTAATTTCTTGTTGTATATTTTTGACTATATAATATATAGTCGAAGCTTTAGATAAATAAATTTTTTATCTTAGGGGGCGCTGGTGAAGACAATATACCTGAAGGTAGCTACTAGCGTTTTATATTTAAATTATTTTAAGAGAGATATTTTAGGGGACATCCTGAAATCATACAATAACGATACTAGCGACCCCTGCTTAATTTTATGTCAAAGAACTCAACATATAACTGGAATACTTCTATTTTTTTAATTTTAATAATACTTTAAGCAAAATGAGAAAATTTCAATTATTTTAATAGTAGAAAATAGAACAGCAAAAAAATAAATAGAAAAGAAAAGATCATAGTAATTATATTCGCTGTGCAAACAATGTTAATAAAGAAAAACTCATTCGTACTACTCGCATTACGTACTACATTGATAACTGCTTTTGTGACTGTTTAGTTATATGTTTTGGTATAAGAGAGCGTCCCGTTTGTTGGTTGCTCAGCTGTTTTGAAGAATCGACGCGGCTACAGCCGCCTGGCAGTGACTGCTCGTGATTCGACGTGTGATCGCTGTTTTCACGTCCAAACGCGAACAGATGTGGAGTGACTGTCCAAATTTCTGACATATCTTAACCACGATTCTTAAACAGAATCTTTTTTCTACGTTCTTAATAATACTTAACGTGAAATTGCGAGTGCGTGTGTAACATTTGCCTTATACAAAAAAAGAAAAAAAAAAAAAAGAAATCGCCATGAGCGAGTTAAGCCAAGAAGAAGTAAGTATTAATATTCTTATTCTTAATCGTTACTCAACGTATTCAATCGTTGTTGCCATTCTTAATTTATCTTTCTCTTTCATTTTTCTCCTTTTCGTTTTTATTTTATGACTAGATGGCTTATGACAGGCGTATCCATTTTAACGTATCACAAATGTTAGTTGATTTCAAAAATTCTGTTTTTAAATAAATCATAAATTTCAAGTATTATCAAAGGATCGAAGCATCAAATAATTATATAACAAATACGTTGCAAATGTAAGCTTCTATGTTCTTAGTACGATGCTGTTTAGAACAATGACAGATCAAACAATGAATATGTATATAGGTTTACATCGACGTTTACACGCTAAATATATCACATACGATATCAGTTTTATGATTTTTTTTGTTAATATAACAAAGTATAATAAATACAATAATAAAGCAATAATAATTTTGAAGTTTTGAACGAAACATTTTTTATTATATATATTCTTTGATTTCTTTGTCCTGCTCATCAAGGAAACAATGATCTTGGAAATATTGTAAGAATATATAATGGGCTTGAAAATTTTTTCTTTTTTTTTTTCTTCCTTCCTTCTTTTTCTTTCTTTTTTAGGAAATTACATGCTACTTTTCAAATATCTTTCTTCTACATTTTGATATATGAAACTATTTTTTGTTTTTTTTTACTCAATATATACATTTTTATTATTATTTATAATTCAAAGACATTGCATAGTTTATCTTTTATTTATTTACTGATGTAGTTTGTTACAGTGCTTACAATCAAGTAATGCTGAAACTATAAACTGCATTGTATGCAATTAATAATTCTGGAGATTCTTTGTTTCCAATTTTTATACGAGTATGTATCTCTGTAGATAAAATATTATGAGATGATTTTTCTTTAAGTAATACAGTTGTCAATTATATATTCGAATGCATGTATTGTTCTTAGCTTTAGTATGTTAATAATTATTCGTTGAAGCATAAACTTAATTAATATATAATATGCCTTTGTAATAATATATATTTAACAAAAAATTAACGATATCATTTTGTATGTCTATTATTTTTTATAAAAGTGTTAATAACAATTTTCTTATCGTAAATATAATATAAACTTTAAGATTACATTGATATATTAGTTTCAGTGTTTATTTCTTTTTTGTCAATAACAGCATAACGATAAATACAATATAAATTTCAGGTTTTATATTTTTAATGTAAAGTAATATATAAGACAATATAAATAAAATAAATATATAGAGCAATTATTTGTATAGTATTATCCATTTAATTTATAGTTTTATATAATATAAAATATAAATATGTAAAATATAAATATATAAAATATAAATATAAATATATAGAGATAATATAAAATATAAAAATATATATAAATATACAAATAATTATATAGAGCAATTATTTGTATAGTATTATCAATTTAATTAATAGTTTTATTACTTAGTATTTTATAACTTTAAAAAATTTTAGTGAAATAATTAAAAAAGATGATAATTTTTTTGATATATCATTTTTAATTTTCTTTTACTTTGCACATATACATTGTATATTTTTTGATTATTTTATATAGTAGATAATAGATTTTATTTTTATATTAACGATACATTTTAGATGAGGAGAAGGCGATTAGCACGGTTAGTGGGTTTAGACAACAATTGTTCAACTACCAACTCTAGTAACAATACTGGTGCGATATCTCCAAGTACACCAGGTCCATCAAAAGCATTTGCAGGATCTATAATGTCTCCAGCTATACAACAACAGTTTCATAATCAAGAAATTCCAATGGAAGTTGAAGAAACTAGTGAGAAACAATGTAATACCTCTGGTGTAGATGTTGACTCTGGCATTGAAAATATGGAAGTTGAAGAATCGGATAGAAAAGAACAAGTGCCACGTTCACGTGTAAGTATTTATTATATAGAAGTTTTCATATACTTAAATTAAATTAACTGATTTTTATTGCTATTCCTTAGACAACAAGTTCTAGTACAGAAGTGACCACTGATCAAATTCATATTGTTATATCAAGAGTATTGTGTGTATCATGGAAAGAATCACTAGAAGGAACAATACTTTTACCAGAAATGGCAGCATATGCACTCATTCACAAATTAACTGATGTCACAGACATTATCAACCAAGCTATTATGGAAGTTTTATATATGTTTTCAAGAGGAGAAGATCCACTAAAAGAAATTACCTCAGAAATGTCATCCGATCGGGAAGACAGTCCAAACAGCCAAGCAAGTCCTTTGTTGAGTCCAGTAATGACTGTACCATCTTATCAATTACCAACATTACCATTACCTGCTGGAAGTAAATCATTGCAGCCTAAAAGTCTTATTTATTTATTAGATTCATATTCACGAGTCGCAATAGAGGAACGTAATCATCCTAAGGTATAAATATTTAATATATAAGTGAATCATTAGATGCTGAATTTTTATCTTTTTCATTCATATTTACTTATGAATCATAATCATAGTGTTAATGCACATCATGTATATTTAATTACTTTTATGTTAACAGCGATCAAGTATACCACCACTTTCTGATGTACTATCTACTCTGCGAGCTCAATGTGTTCAATACTCGAGTCTTGTTTTACAAGGTCTTATAGGAATTTCTCAAACTTCTGTCATGCCTGCTTATGTCACACCACTTCTTCATCCTATGCTCTCTCAGAGTTTGCCTCGCGGTTATTTGCACGAACTCGTAGCCAGAACGCATACGAACTCCAGTATCTTCAGCAAAATTTTTACTCCTTTGCTACAAGGCCTCTATCTTTCTATGCAACAAGCTAGTTTGGTTGGTAATACACATCGAAGACCTATAGAAGCACTAGAAGAACTCATAGAGATCCGTTGTGGACCTAACGGCAATATACGCCCAATATGTCGTCTAATCACTCATCAAGCACAATTTTTACCTGATGTAATGACGAATGCTGCAGGAAGAGAACTTACAAGGACTTCATTTCTTGGACCATTTCTTTCAATTTCTGTGTTTGCTGAAGATCAACCTAAGGTGGCTGAAAAATTCTTTAGTGGAAATCCATTTACCGATAAATCAATGAATTTGACATTACAGCAAGAATTAGAGAGCACAAGAACTTCTCTTCACAAAATGCTTCATGCGATACTTGCAAATAGTAATTGCCGCGATGCTATGTTAGCATATTTAGCAGCATTACTGCATCACAACGAAAAGCGTGCCCAAATACAAACTGAAGAGTTTTCACTTGCTGGAGATGGATTTATGCTAAACTTACTTTCAGTATTACAAATGCTCTCAGTTAAAATCAAATTGGATACAATTGATCCTTTGTATCCGTTTCATCCTTCTAGCTTCGTTGAAATAAAAAATGACACAAGACTGAAACTTACTTCTCAAGAAGTTACAGAATGGCTAAAAGAATTAGAAAGAACACATAAGTGGGTTGAAGCTAAATTTCCAACACAATGTTGGTTTCTCACGTTGCACTGTCATCATATAGCATTGTTACCAGCTTTACAAAAATATCAAAGAAAATTAAGAGCTCTGCGTGATTTGCAGAAAATGCTCGATGAACTACAAGCATCTGAACCTCAATGGAAAGATGCTCCATTTGCAGGACACAATAAAGAATTAGTAAAGCGGTGGAAACAACAACTAAAACGTCTTGGTAAATCAAAATCATGTGCAGATGCTGGTTTGATTGATCCTGTACTTCTAAGGAGATGTTTGCATTTCTACATTTCTGTTGCTGAAATTTTACTTAGTCTTTTGACACAGAGCTTACCTGGTAGTCCACTTCCTGAACTTCCTTTATCACAAGAAATTCCACATAGATTTACAGCTCTACCAGAGTGGTATGTGGAGGATATCGCAGAGTTTTTATTATTTACTCTTCAGTAAGTTATATATATATAATTTTAATAAATCAAATATAGATTCTTTTACTTATATAATAACATATATATTTTCTGTTACAGATTCTGTCCAACAGTAATAGCAAATAATATGGATAATTCATTGATTACATGGTTGCTTGTGGTAGTATGTACACCACATTGTATACGTAATCCATATCTGATTGCAAAAATTATTGAGGTTCTATTTGTAATCAATCCTAGTGTTCAAGTAAGTATAAATTAATAATAATTTTTAATCGATGCAAGTTAATAATTAACAATAATATATTACTACAATATATAATAATTAACATACAACAATATATAATAATTAACAAATAATATGTCTAATAGGGTAGAACAGAAACACTCCATGATCAAGTCATGGCACACCCAATATCCAAGACGCTTTTGGCGTCTTATCTTATGAAGTTCTACACTGATGTTGAAACAACTGGTTCCAGCTCAGAGTTCTACGATAAATTCTCTATTCGTTATCACATTAGTTTAATTCTAAAGTCAATGTGGGATAGTCCAGTACATCGGGCGTCTATTGTAAATGAAAGCAATAATGGCAATCAATTTGTTAAATTCATTAACATGTTGATGAATGACACAACTTTTCTACTTGATGAAAGTTTAGAATCTTTAAAACGTATTCATGAAGTTCAAGAACTGATGTCTGATCTCAATGCATGGTCTGCTCTTTCTGAAGAACAACAACAATCACGAAGAAGACAATTAGCAGCAGACGAACGACAAGCTAGATCTTATTTAACGTTAGCTAAAGAAACAGTTGCCATGTTTCATTATTTGACTGTTGATATCACAGAACCATTTTTGCGTCCAGAATTAGTTGGAAGATTGTGTGCCATGTTAAATTTTAATTTACAACAATTGTGTGGACCTAAGTGTAAAAACTTAAAAGTGAGAAAACCACAAAAATATGGGTGGGAACCACGGACGTTATTAAGTCAGTTGGTTGATATATATTTACATCTTGACTGTGATAATTTCGCAGCTGCTTTAGCTAGCGACGAGGTAAGACAAGTATAGTATTATCAAAAAATAACAAATTTTATTTTAAAGCAAATTTTATTTAAAGCTTTTTTCTTTTTTTAATTTAATATATTCAATTTAACACAAATCTATTTCATGGAGATATGTATTTACAATTGCAGCGATCATTTTGCAAAGAACTATTTACTGACGCTGCAAATAGATTACAAAAGTCTGCGATAAAAACAACCACAGAGATTGAGAGGTTTATAGCGCTCGCAGAACGAGCAACAGTGATCGCAAGAGATAATCGTGCACGTGATGAAGATTATGGTGATGCGCCAGAAGAATTTCGAGATCCTTTAATGGATACTCTTATGGAAGATCCTGTTAAACTTCCATCTGGTATTGTTATGGACAAAGCAGTTATTATAAGACATTTATTGAATAGTGCAACAGATCCTTTTAGTCGTCAACCACTTAGTGAGGATATGCTTACACCAAGTAAGTCTCTTATACTTTTTCTTTTCTTTTTAATTACATAAGTACTCTAACTAATTTTATTCGTACTAAGATTGTTTTATCATATTTCTATTTTAAATGCTATAATTAAAGAATATAAAAAGAGATTTTAATAAATTTATTATTTCATGCAATAAAGGTGATTTTATATAAAATTCAGTTATATTATAAATATATTCTAAATATATAAATATATTCTTGATTTTTTATATATTATTTTAACTAATGTCAAGGACAAATTAACTGCAAAAATAAATAGAAAATTTATAAAAAATTTATCATCTACTTTTTTATTTAGAATTTGAAATATTTACAGTGGTTGAATTAAAAGAAAGGATATCTATATGGAAACAACAGAAGAAAAAACCAACAAATATTTAAAAGGTGCTAACTACCAGAACCTTTTTATATCAACATCACCGTACCACATAGATTGTATTGATACAACATGGTACTATTTATCAGTTAATGGACGTATCAATCTGATGTGGTAGAAGTGCATTAGTGCAATGATCTCGCTACTGTGCAACTGTTGCTCTCAATAAATTTACAGTTTTTATACAATAAATATAAAACAGACTGCAGCTAGGAAACTGCCTCTATTCCTCTAAACATATTCTAGGAACATGTATATAAATACTAGCTAAATGCTAGTGTCCAAAATTAAATGTTACTCAAAAAGTATGCTTTTCCTTCCTTTGTATGTTTCTTGATGTAGATGGCTGCGGATAAAGAATGTTTCAAAGTTGTAATTGCATATTATATTGGATATGCTATTTTAAAAATTACGGATTAGAAGTATTGGTATGTATCACAGACTTTGATTAATCTAATTTTTGGGAGTAAAACAATGTTATTTAAGATGAAATTTATACATAGGATTTGTAATTAGAGATTTCAGGAGAATTTATTGATAAAGAATCTCTTATTTGAATACAGCAATTTATGAACAGATGGCTAATATTGTCTATAATGGTTATGGGTATATGATCTTTCAATCATCAATATTAAAAACAATTATTATTAAGCATTATGTAAAAGTGAAAGAAGGGAGAGAGTATTCTTAATATATACACCATGTTTTCTAATTTTAATTTCTAAACTGTTTTTCTTGTTGAATAGTAATCTTAAATTTTTTAAAGCAATTTGGAAGATAGCATATGTGTAAGTCGTGTATCATTCATTTACAATTGCACAATTATAAAAATTTTTATGTTTTTTCATATAAATATTATAAGACAGACAATGCATCTTTTGTGAATTATTATCTTCACTATTCTATTAATATTAAAACAAATGTAGTGCTACACATTCCAAAGAAAATGCGGAAGAAGAAAGAATATTATGCAACATTAAATTCCATGTTCCAGAATGGTTGGAAAATTGTAATATGTATTTTTGTTTTATTCTGCAAGATCATTTGAAACTTTTTCTTTTTCATAGCTGCATTTATTTTATATTATTTTTAAGTATTACATATAACATTGTACTTCCATGGTGCCAGATGCTGATTGTTCTTTTATAATGAGATAATCTTGTCATTATTGTAAATATGAAGTATAACAAATACAAAAAATAATATTTCATGAAAAATATAGATAACATTGGGTTATTGATAAGTATCATTGAATAAATTTTCATGCTATCAAGACCAATTAAATTTTGTATTTATTATAAAAAATAGTTACATAATTTCTGCACTGTTTATATACCAATCATTCAAAGTCGAGCAAATAATTTAATGTTAAATATAAATTAATACTACCTTTATGTATGAAAATTTACATGCTTCAACATAACATTTAGTTCTATATTTGTAGTATTAAGAAATAAAAGTATAATTTAGAACAGAAGGTGTATATAACATACTGTACTTCTGTTCATCATTCATCATGATCATCATCATCGTCATCATTATTATTAGTAGTATTATTACTATTATTATTACTATTATTATTATTAGTAGTAGTAGTACTATTACTACTACACTACTCTACTACTACTATTACTCTAACTACTCTACTACTACTATTACTCTAACTACTCTACTACTACTATTACTATTACTACCACTACTCCTACTACTCCTACTACTACTACTATTATTATTATTATTATTATTATTATTATTATTATTATTATTATTATTATTATTATCATCACTATCACTATCACTATCATCATCATCATCATCATCATCATCATCATCATCATCATCATCATCGTCGTCGTCGTCGTCGTCGTCCTCATCATCATCATCATCATCATCATCATCATCATCATCATCATCATGTATTAAAACTCCTGAGTTGAAAGTTATGATAAAGAACTTATATTGAAGTATGATCATATTATAATCATATCACTATATTTTATAAATCAAATGTCTGTACATGACAAAAGCATTAATTAATAATCAAGCATTGTTGGAAAAATATCCCATTATATTACATGATTTGTAAATAGCTTAAAAAAAACAATTTACCCATAGATACTAATATTTGTAATGACATTTTTTATGTCTTCTGTAATGTAATCAGGTACTGAATATCTTTCCATCTTCAGGAAAGTTGCTTATAATGTTATTTGTAAATAATAGAATTGATGTACAATATGAGAGAAAATAAACATGATTTATGCAAAAGAAATATGTAAATAAAGCAAAAAAAAAATTATTTATTATCCAATAATAATAATAAGCCCATGTTACAAATACAAATGAAATAATTTATCATTTTTAACTTGTATAAAATGACAATTGTAAGGAGAAAATGTTTATTTCCAGTATTTCTTTCCAATTTTTTTGTACAATTAATGTAGATTGGTGTTAAATATAGATAGTACTTTAATTAAATAAATATTTAATACCATGTATAATAATAATGTTATAATTAAATATTTTTATATGATTTTCCCAGTGCACAAAAATGTATAACAAAATTCATTTATATTGTAACTATTTTTATTTTCTTTTATAAAAATATAAAGATATAAGTATGATACTTACATATAAACAATATATGTAGTTTCAATGTTATAAATGGATTTCATTAATGTTAAATTTAATGAAAAAGAGATTATATAAAAATGAAATAACGATTAGGAAAAAAGAAATAACTGATATAGAATATTTTTGTTTTTATATATTTTCTGTTTATGTAGCATATGTATACAGTAGAGCCTCCAAATACTCTAATATCCAAATATTTTATTATCTAAAAATTCTGTTATCTGAACAGTTTTGACCAGTTATTTTGGCTCTTTGAATGTTGAAACAAGGTGTCAATTATGTTGATTTTTATTTGAATAAAGTTCAATATAAGAAAAAAGCTTTTGTTCTATTACTTAAAAATTCTCTTATCCAATAATTTTTGTCTTTCTATTAATATGGATATTCTATAATATGCATAATATGAAGGCTCTATTATGTATATCTTTTATATATTTCCAAGTACTTTAAAATAGAATTTTCAATGTAAAATCTTTCCTCTTCCTAGCCCAATTTTCTGTATCAAATAATTTTTATTTGTGCTGATTTTGCCTCTTCCCATTCCCATAGAACTTGTTATTGATTCCATATCTTCAACATTTGCTTCCTCATCTACATCAATTAACATAACTTCTGAAAATCCACGTGGACGTCTCAAATCCTTATAATCTTCTGTGTTATATTTTCTATTATTTGAAGCATGTATATATTATATATGTGTACATAGAATAGAATAAGCTTGTTATACAATATTAATAATCTATTTTCAATATATAAATTATATATATTATTGTAGCAAATATTTTATATATATATATATATATATATATATATATATACATAAAATTACCTTTTATCAAAATGAAGATTTCTCTTTATATGAGATATCGAATTAAATTCAAGTTCTGTGTCCCAACTTTCGTTACAATCAATTAAGCTTGTTATATCACATTGCAACTTATTCTTCAACAATGCACGATTTCCAGTTCCTTGATGTATAAAACATGACATAGTTGAAATAATTTTCAATTAATTTTTACTAAGAAATAAGAATAAGTTAATATATAAAAAAATAATTTTGTGAGATATTTACGTTGATATAATTCAGGATCAATCAGTTTCCGCATTGGGCATGTAATAATGTGTTCCATCATTTCATGTTTAAACAAACGATGTGTCGCGTTATACGGACAGATCACTTTATAATCATTAGGATAATTCTACCAGAAATAAAAGAAAGTAATATAAAAATTATAAAATTTTATTTACTTTTGAGTTTTTTTACCTTTTCACACTTGACGATATGCCTTTGAATACGTGATCTAGCAATTCGATGGTTTTCATTATAAGGACACGTTACAGTGGTATCAATATACAGCGGTTCGTACATGTTTATTGATCTTTTACGTATTCACTATTTAATAATTAATAATTAATTTTCATGAAAAAGTAGCACACATTACTTACGTTTTTAAATATACATTTAGATCGAATATAAAACAATGTTTGAAACAGACATTTAAAGGTATTCAACTTCTTGCGTATTCACTTCTTGCATATTCTCATATCTTATTACCGTTGCGTTTTACCATCGTATTATTGTAACGTGCAAAGGACAAGTCGTATTCTTTGTTTTTATACGAATACGCACGCAATAATGATATGCACGATGATACGAACAAAGTATACAAGTGAATATGCACCTTAAGTCTTTTCACCACTTTTCACTGGAAGTGTGTATGACTTCAGCGATAGGTATGGACAAAATATGAACTATAAGCCTAATAAGTGAATATTATCTCCATTATACGCCTATTGTATCGATGTATAAATTTATATAGTTATACTTTTCTCATGTGTAATCTAACAATCGGGTTAGTGTAAAAAAATTTTTTGTACGTATCATACGATGGAATATTCGCATATCAAATTGATATATATTGTAACGAAAGCAATATCATGTACTTAAAGGCCATGTCTCATTACGTGGAGATTGCTGCTTATGGAAACTTATGGGTTAATAGTAACTGTACTCTTTTATATTATTATTATTATTATTTATAAAAATCAAAGCAACATCAAAGTAAAATTTTAGTTTCGAGGTAATTTCTATTTCGCGAGAGTTTTAATCTTGAAACTATTAGTAGATATTTAAAGCCTGACAGATAATAAAAATCATTAATTTCATTCACTATTATTAAGTGGGTTCTCTTTCTATGTGTAATGATTTATGCAATGAATTCTTATGGTCATAATTTTTGTTTGTTTTTGATGACCTCACTTTATTTGACAGATAGGGATCCTTTTTATACGAGATTATCTTCTGAGATTTTAAAAAAATCTTATTTTCTTTGCAAAAATCGTCCAAAAATAAGCAGTTTTAAAGGTAATTTTTACGCAAATAAAAGCTCGATTCTTTAATTTATACGTGCCGACAGTGTGAGGAGCGTATAATGAATCGAAGAAAAGGGATAAGATTCATTTAACGTGTTTTTAGTTCATTTTTTCCCTATTCGTCGCTGAAGTGGTATTGTATAATTCTTTTTATAAATTGAAAATTTTTATTTATTTAAGTATTTAATTACACTTTTTTAATTATTTTTATTGATTAGTTTACCATAATTTTATAATTTTCTTTATCAGAAATCAATAATAAAGTTTCAGCGACTCAATTTTAGACTTATTATTTTTTGATTAAAAAATTTCAGTTTTTAATTGTAATAATGTATCTTATAGTTTTTCTCATTCTATTCTTATATGTATCTTAATCTGCTCATAAATATAGTTGTGTGTATTAAAGCAATTTCGATCAATCGTAAAACATGCCAACATTTTTCTTTATTATAAACATTTGTTTATATTTTAAGATACAAGAAAAAGATTGCTTGTGTTTTAGTTCAAGTATTATTGTTTGGATAATTATCTCGCATTCTTCCTAAAAGATTATAATTCGATGAAAGAATTGGATACCAGAGAATTCATTGGAATAGATTAAGCGAATTCCGTTTTAAATTCTTTTTTAAGATTATATTAATTTGTGATTTAAAGAATAGACTACTTTACTATGTAAATAAATTTTTAACCAAGAAATTTTTATTATTACAAATGTTTAATAACAAAAATATTTAAACTATTCATGAAATATTATAAATAACTATTTATGTGAATATACAATGGGAATATATTTATTTAATGGTTTATAAATTTTAAGATTGAAATATTATTTATTATTTTATTTTGTAATTACTTTCATATAGTTATTTTTTTATATAATTTCGTTGTAAATTTTTTGTTTATATGTTCATGTCGTACAAATACGCGTGACGACAAATCTGCATGTAGAGAAGATCTACACTTATTCGAATTAGTAAGTAAGAAAATATTTATTTAATTTTATGCTATTGATTGATAAAACTTTTAATAGCTTTTCAGCTTATAGATTTTATATGGAATACTACTTTTTAATTATAAATAGAAATTAATAAATTAATTCTTGTATTTAGTCGCATGATGCAAGGTGACTGCAAGCACATTCAAAGTATCTTTTCACTTTGACGCCAATCGAATTTGTGTATGTTACTAGACATCGTAATGAAAATTCACCGTTACATTAATTACAGATAATCAGCATATATTTTTTAATATAGAGCATCTTCCAATATACCATACACCAATTTCCAGATAAATACTTTCCTATCGGTATTATTAACGAGTCATAACAATGTTGAGAATAAAAGATATTTTTGTGGAAAATAATATGAGCGTAAGGGCATTTTCCTTACAATCTTCTTTCATGTTTTTGAACTTTATTTCTGAATGTATAAAATTGTAATAGTTAATTTTCATAATTTAAACTAATGAAGTATTTGTTTAGTTTTTAAGTTCGTATATTATATTTTTAATGTCTTTTTTGTATTGATTGTACTGGTAAACAATTTGCGCTGGAGAATATACAATCCTTTAGAACAATCCTTAGTTGATTATAGCGTACTACACAAAGTAATAGTCGATCCACTGAAAATAAACAAAATAGGAACACTTAAAGGCAATTTTAAAACAAAATTGATAAAGATTTAAGATTAACTTACAAATATATTATAGGAAACATATTTCTTGAGTGTTTTATTACTGCTAATAATAATAATAATATTTTATGTATATAAATACGTGCGATATCGACATTTGCAATTTACGACACAGGTGAATGATCCTGATTATGCAGCACCCGAGTAGCTATGATCTGCAAAACATAAAGTAATGGCAAAGAGACTTAGAGTTGCATTCACACAAAAGTCATTGTGAATTGGCACTAAATATGTACATAAATATGTATATAAAAAAAGAAAATACTATAGATGTCGAGGGGAACAAAAGTTGTGCTAATTATGTCGAAAATAACATAGCTTTCATTCTTGCCAAATGTTAATAAATTTATCTATACAACTTTTATATTTCCAAGTTGGAGTATCATTTGATCTTGGCTAAGATCTCCATAACTTATCCTTGAATTTCATCTAATCAAATGAATCTTACAAATCTTCATAACGATTTTCGTACAATAGTTTCAATTTTTTTTGGTATAATAGATCAAAAAATTAAAAATTTACAATATTATAGGGAGTTATTGCACAGGTTGCATAATGTGCATGCTCTAAAATTTATTTTGTCTCTTTGTTGCTGATAATCTCGACATTTTTAATAATTTTGAAGTACCAATTGTTACGGAACTTCGTGATTTTATTAATTATATGTAATTAGTATATTTTTTTTGAAACGTATATTTTTATTTTATATAATAATCAATTGTCAAAAACACGATTTTTACATGTTATAAGTCGCAGCATCGTCTCGTTTAAATTTCAATGGCACCAGAATATGTCCAAACAGTAGTTATAACGACTTTCGAACTAATCGAATTTTTGACGTTATTTGAGTTAAAAAATTTGGTACAAACATTTTAAAGGTTCATCAACATTTTCCAGGCCTGGATTTTGTATTTTTGAATTTTGTATACGTAAATGTTATATTCTGGTGATCTTTAGATCACAAAAGGAGTACATTATATTTTACGGCTGCAGAATGTAGGGATCATTATCAACGTCTCCAAGTGTTTCGGCAGGAACTTTATCTTGTTATTCCGGAGAAGATCAAGCCACTTGAGGAAAAAATAAGGGTGGTGCTCGAATACTTCAAATCTAGAACTATTGTGGGATTATGTTGGTTCTTAGAAATGGCGAACTATTATAGAAGATGCCTATCAAGCCAACATTCACGAGTCCCTGAAGAAGGGAAAAAAGAACAATCAAATGTCGATTATATGGATATCAGAAGCAGAAGAGACTTTTGAGAGGTGCAAGTCGTTGTTGTTCGAAATCACCCTACTGGGCATCAGTACAACATAGTAAAGTTGAAATTTCATTTGATTTCACCGAAACCGTGATTGATTGACGTACTTTTACGAGAATAACAAGAATTTAATGTTCGTGCAAGGATATTCTATTTAATAGATTCGAAGTTTAAAAAAATTCTTTCGATTCGCATTAGGAAGATTTCCGCGTACGTGGTCATCGTTTACATACGTAAAAAGTTAAAATATTGTTACGTTCCAATCGATACGAGTTTTTAAAAAATATATCTTTGCGAGGAACTCTTATATCGTCCAGATTTGTATTTGTTTTGACCTTTACTTGCTACGTGCAGTTATGGCTCGGGATTAGTACGGGTAAGATTCGATTATCTAAATACAGAGAGCTATCACCAAGAAGTCGATCAGATAGTATGTAATGCTTACTTAATGTCGATGTAAAGAGTAGTTAATTACGTTTTAATATGCTTTTCTACGGTCATGAATTTTGACTTTACATAGGTAAAAATGTCTAAATTTTTTACTGATACTTCCATTTTGCTTTTGAACGTCCTTTCTGAACGTTCTGAATGTCCATTACAAACAGCTTTGGATGTTCCGCATGGATAAGTGTGAATCCATTCGTTCGCTTTAAGACTGTCATCACGTTTCACTCGAAGTGTGTGTGATTTCAATGACAGGTATGGATAAAAAATATTTACAAACGCAAGTGAGGAACATTGTTCCTACGATGAGTTTGTCGAATCGGTGTATAAGTTTGATTAGTTATATCTCTCTCGTGTGTATATAACAAAGTTCGTTTCGTGTAGGTTAAAGTAAATAATGTTAGTAGGCCGTGAACTCACGCTTTTCAGTCTCTCATATGTATATTCTTTTTGAATGACCGTCTTGCAGTGATCTGTATTAAATACTATGTTGATATGTTTCACGACAAATACATAAACAATAATAAATATAATTGACACATAATAATGTGCATAAATAATGTGTATAAATAATGTATATAATAATTAGTATATAAATATATGACAAAAAACGAGATTTTGTTGAATGTTTTGTCAAAAATAATTAGTGAAGACTTATTGTGTGTATGTGTATTATTGTTATATCATTATATTATATATTATTATTATAGCAATAGTATTAATAATAATAATAATATAAAGTGGATTACTCTTACAGAGAAAAGCATATAAAAATAATACTGGGAGTTATACCACGTAGATAATATAGAAACGAACATGTCTTTTAATCATTATTAAAATAATGTATAATATATAAGTATATATTCACTAATTATTATTTTTGAAGAGATAATCGATAAAGGTACATTCTTTATATACATTTGTCATCGAACTAAATTGTTTTGTTGCTTTGTTCTATTTAGAACAGATTACTGCGAAGCATAACCATCAGTGGAGAAAAGAAATGTAAAAGTTTGGATAGTAGCAGTTTTGCTAAATTATCAAATAAGGAAAAAAAAGGAATAAATTAGTTGATTATTTTAATTTATATCGATATAATAAAGAAAAAAATCATCGGAATCATTTAGCCTTGAATCTACGATTTTTGAATTACGAATCTAAATGCTTGCCAATATGCTACAATGCTTATAGAATCTTTATGTTTCTAATATGTAAAATATAAAAGGGACTACACATTTTTCAAAAATTTAATAATGTTTTTTTAAATTTCAAAATATAGATCCATTAAGCCTTTTATTGGAAATGTATTTCTTTATTTTTGTCATAGAATCACTTGTCTAAAACTCATTAAAGTGAACGAATGAGTAACCGCAGCTTCTCGTGCGAGCATTGTGAATCATATTTCTTTGCGTTTGGAATAGTTCAGAAAATCTGAGTATGTTATTTACGTACACAAATAAGCAGGCAATCTCTACTTCACGGAAATAAAACATACATCGTTTAAATGGCACCGGTACGGTTTCTGTAGGTGCTATAGTTTCGGAGAAAAAAATTATTTTCCTTTGTTCCTTTGTTCCGTAATATCTCGGCTCCTATTGGTCGGATCCGGATGAAAAAAATAGGGCATATAGGGGGCAATGGGCCCTAATTAATGGCACCGGTCCCGTTTCTCTAGGTGCTATAGTTTCGGAGAAAAAAATTATTTTCCTTTGTTTCCTTGTTCCTTTATATCTCGGCTCCTATTGGACGGATCCGGATAAAAAAAATAGGGCATATAGGGGGCAATGGGCCCTAATTAATGGCACCGGTCACGTTTCTCTAGGTGCTATAGTTACAGAGAAAAAAATTAGTTTCCTTTGTTCATTTGTTCCTTTATATCTCGGCTCCTATTGGTCGGATCCGGACAAAAAAAATAAGGCATATAGGGGGCAATGGGCCCTAATTAATGGCACCGGTCCCGTTTCTCTAGGTGCCATAGTTTCGGAGAAAAAAATTATTTTCCTTTGTTCCTTTGTTCCGTTATATCTCGGCTCCTATTGGTCGGATCCGGATAAAAAAAATAGGGCATATAGGGGGCAAGGGGCCCTAATTAATGGCACCGGTTCCGTTTCTCTAGGTGCTATAGTTTCGGAGAAAAAAATTATTTTCCTTTGTTCCTTTGTTCCTTTATATCTCGGCTCCTATTGGTCGGATCGGGATAAAAAAAATAGGGCATATAGGGGGCAAGGGGCCCTAACTAATGGCACCGGTCCCGTTTATCTAGGTGCTGTAGTTTCGGAGAAAAAAAATTATTTTCCTCTGTTTCCTTGTTCCTTTATATCTCCGCTCCTACCAGTCGGATCCGGATAAAAAAAATAGGTCATATGGGGGGCAAGGGGCTCTAATTAATGGCACCGGTCCCGTTTCTCTAGGTGCTATAGTTTCGGAGAAAAAAAATTATTTTCCTTTATTTATTTGTTCCTTTATATCTCGGCTCCTATACGTTGCATCCGGATAAATAAAATAGGGCATATAGGGGACAAGGGGCCCTAATTAATGGCACCGGTCCCGTTTCACTAGGTGCTATAGTTTCGGAGA
>NC_057693.1:3390388-3391441 GCF_014466175.1 Vespula pensylvanica
ATTATAAATTTTGTTAGTTTTAATATAATCAAGGTATTACGAATAAGATAACATCGTATGAGAAAGAGTGAAGTTCTGATAAAAATTTTCTTCCAAATAACTGTACGTCTTAGTTGCTGGCTGTTCTGTTTCGTGAATATAACTAAATAGAAAACTTCTATCGAAATTCTGACTGAAACTATTGATACAAGAATTCATTTTTGATTGAAATGGTATACGCTACCATGATCTACCGCCTCAAAGCAACTATAATCTTTCGTGTAATCGATCGTCAAAGGAAATTATTTTCACGCGGTTTTTGATTTTTGGCAAAACATACTCATTATTATATGCACGATTCCTATCTCGGTTCGTTTGCTTAAAATTTATTAGTTTTCGAAAATCAAAGTCAACAAGAGTCTCCTAAGATGTCGTCATAATATTTTCGACACTTCGATTGATAGCATATATCCGTCTAACTCAAGATTTTGTGTTAGGCGATTAACGGAAGACATAACGCTCCCTTTACTATAATGTGAATTGTTATCGGAACAACGATGCTCATTAATTGGTTTACAACAAATTGTTGCTCCTCTCAAAAAAACGCTGATCGTTCTTATAACAACTCACAGTATCACGGTATTGCTGACGATTCTCGGCAAAATTGATCTCCAACATTTATTTTTCGCCAGTAAGGGAAAATCCTTTTTAATCGTGACTTACTTTTGCGAAATTTGTTGCTTCTTGGAAACAAAAGATCACTGTCCCATCAAATACGTCGAAACGAATCAATACAAATCTCATATAGAAAACGTATTCCTTCGTAATCTCTTTTAAAATAAACTATTAAGACAGTTTTGAACATATTTTGACATGAACGACATCGCGTTTCTTCCTATAGAGTTCCACTTTCATGAAATCTGTAGCTTTCTGTACCTCCATTGTATATCTCCATTCTTAGCAAATTCTTTCTGTGATATTACACTTTCACGGGAATGAATTAAAAATGTGTTTGGTATTTAAAAGAAATATAAAAATTCAAATTACTATACTCATAAAAATTATCTTATCGTT
>NC_057693.1:3391541-3393806 GCF_014466175.1 Vespula pensylvanica
TTCACAGCTTGGAGACAATGTTTTATACTCGGTTCCATGTATTTGTGTGAATGTCCAGTACTGTGTGACAGCAAACGAGAGTGAATATTATTGTCCCCATATTTTGCGATGAAATATAAATTTTTGCAAAAAATGATATTGGTCGATGTGCTAATGCTTTTTAGAATTTATACAGATCAGTAATGTTCGAAAATCTACACGAAATACTTTTTTTTTTCTTACCTTATTCAGATGAATTTCTTCTTCGTTGCAGCTTTTTCTTCTTTCAAAACGATTAGAACTTCTGCCTACCAACGAGTACATAATAAATACTCTCGAACAGACATTATTTATTAATTAATATTTTTAGATCAATCTATAGGTAAATATAATTGAATATCATTCTTTTCGAACATTTACAAGAGATATTGATCATAGAAAAGATAAATTCTTTAATTATTCCATTTATTAATTAATTATCTTTTGACACCCGAAGTATAAGACAGAAGAAACCTACGGATATAATTACGCGGGTATTTACGTATTTGGAGGGAATCTACATATTTGGCGGGAATTTTATATAACTTAATAGAAAGTAGTAAGACGTTTCATAACAATTTTTAATGATTTTTTTGAGATTGAATATTATATCTTGTGCTATTTTTCAATAAAATGTTAAGAAAAATTAATATATTTATTAATGTGTAATATTTTTAAAATGACGTAATATGTATGTACAACGCGAAGTTACACCTTCACGGTGTAGATGACGCCATTGCTGCTTCAGTTCGTACCAACCAAATACGTCTCCCCGTTACAAGTAATTAGGAGATTTTTTCCAACGTACACTTTATTACTAAACACCAATCGATAGCTAAGTAAGCAATTTTCAAAAAGCTGCATTCTCAATCGGAATATCGTTGCGTTTAAAAGATATTCGCGAAAATAAAATCGGTCTCGTAGATCCCCGGGGAGCTATTGCATTGTACTTTTTTTTCTATTTTCCAGCTTAATTTTTTCAATATCGATACTTCTCCCGCTTTTTAACAATACTCTGATCAATAATTTTGCGTTTATAATCATGATAGATTGATATTTTATATTATATTCGATTTTCACACACACACACACACACACACACACACACACACACACACACACACACACACACACACAATGGATATTTTTACAGATTATATATACACATACACTTTTTTAATCTTCTTTTTTCACACACACACTTTTAATTTTATCCTGTATTAATATGAGATTTCACATTTTTCAGATTTTCAAGAATTTCACGAGATAAGACAGAGTATCGAATTAGAATGAGTGTCAGTGTATCGTTCTTCATCTTCCAGAATTAAGATGTTCGTCGTTTGAAGGATCAACAGCTACTACTGCTAAGCGAACTTCTTTCTTTGTCTTCTGAGCAACTGTGAAAAATGAAAAAACGTAATCTGTGAGAATGTGTAAATACTAGACGTTTCGAAGAGTTGGTGCATGTATAATATACGTATATGTGTGTATATGTTTGATACGTTTATTACGAATGTGTTGGTGTGTTGTTCCGAGCTCGACAATCGTTTGCATCTGTTTTTTCTATCTTTTTTTGTCATTTGCTTTCGCTTCGAATACAGAAAAGAAGAAATAAATTAGGTTAGTAAGCCAATTCAGTTCTTGTTATTTAAATATGTTAGTACTGTCCAAAAATAATGAATAGTTTCGTGATCGCTTTTTAATTCTCGTCGTCTATATACATTTTAATGATCAGTTCTCTATATATCTATTTACATATGTATTATTTCTCCTTCTTTCCTTTCTTTTCGATTCTCGATTATGTATAATTATTATCGACACATGATACATTACTTCGATCATAAATTATGTAATTATCCGATATGTCTAAATAGAAATTCAAAGAAGTATTACTTTTTTCAAATATATATATATATATATGTGTATGTATATATGTATACATACGCAAATATATATATATATATATGTATGTATATATACGCATCAATACATAAATCCATCGAATTATTTTGATTTAACAATTACTCATTATTTCGCGTAATGTATAAAGCATAGGGATAACCTTGTAATACAAATGCGTATCTATTTAACATTTCTATATCTTTAAAAAATATAATGTTTTCATTAGAAAATTATTGTCTATGTTTAAAATTCGAATTAATTACATTTGTCATCCAAATCGTATTATCTACATACTTATATTATATTTTTTATTATTTTTCATTGAAAAATATAATATTTGATTTG
>NC_057693.1:3393906-3396449 GCF_014466175.1 Vespula pensylvanica
ATTTTCCTGTTTTATTCTCGCAATATTAATACTTCTCTCGCTTTTTAATGATACACTGATCGATAATTTTGCATTAATAGTTTTAATCGATTGATATTTTGCATTAAATTCGATTTTCATATATGATCATACACACACACACACACACACGCATGCATGCATTCACGCTCACAACAGGAATAGGATCATATATATATATATATATACAATAAGTATACGATCATATATATTTACATATAGTATACGATCATAAATGTGTATATATATATATATATATAGGTATACCCATATATAATGATTATACACACACACACATACATTTATGGATATCCCTACACATATTACGCACACACTTTTAATCTTGTTCTGTAGTAATATGATCTTACTTTTTTCAGATTTTCAAGAATTCCCGAGCTACAATACAAAGCGTCGAATATTTCCAATGTTTCCTTTTCTTCGATACATATAGGTAAGTTTATTTTATTTTAATAAATATAGCGAGGTTTAATAGAAAGAGATAGGTATAGACATAACATACGACATGAAAGTTACATTAGATTGTGTATTTCTAAAAAATTCTTCGATCAATATCAAAACAAAAACAGTCGAGTGTTCAAACTCTCTCAAGGCCACATGAGAGATCTTTATTTCTATATAACATTTGGACGAGTACAGACGAAAGCAGATTAATTTCGGCATCGCATTTATTTCTGCTATTATTTTATTTTAGAAAATTTATTACATTTTTATTAATAATTTCCGTATGCAGTTACTTCCAAGCAGTGAGACTTGGGCAACGATATTATTTGAGTTTGTGTTTTAAGATACAAAGCAAGCAATATTGAGCAAATGGCTGCATACTTTGATACAGTTCAAAAATACTTAGCTTTTAATAATTTCAATTTTCATAATGTACTAAATTATTTTTTAATGAAACGCACTGAAAAATTCTAATTTCTTTATTATTTTTATTTGTTCTTGATTATTTTCTATTCTACTTATGTTCACTATTGTATGTGCATATTTTTAAATTAAAAGTCTGTTTTAAATACATATAATGAAACAAAGAAAGATAGCATATAAATAATAGCTTTAAAGTATCTCTACCAATTGCCAATTCTTTGAATTGAAATTCTTGGAAATGAGTCTCCGGCTAGCAACAAAAGAAAAAGCGTGATATTATTCTGTTGTAGGTATATCTCTATACATGTATTTGTATACGCTACACTGTACGCAGTATTTAGAAGGTACCGACAATAGCACATGTAAACAATCAAAGGACGACTAAGAGGACAACCAAGAGGACGACTTTCTTAGTTCATTTCTACACACTCTTCGTTTGTATCAGCAGCCGTCCAGACGTGTTCAGACTTGTTCCTGCTTCTTCAATTTTGGTTCGTCAAATTTCTCATTTACATTATATATAATATTTTATAAGCTTAATTTAATCATTTACAGCTTATTAATCTTATTTTATATCATATTAGATTTCGATATATAATATAGCATTTATATGTTGAATATGCAAATCACATTTATGTGCATAATCTTATTCTCTATTAATAATAGTTTGAATATTTTCAAATAATTATTCATCATATTGATCAATATAATATTCACCATTAAATTTAAAGTTTTAATTTAATTTTAATTAATATAAAATAGATGTTATTTCTAACAAACTATTTATTGTGTTATACGATTTCATGTGTTCTGTCGTAGTCTCATTGTAAGTTTCTATGCTCTATTATATCCAGAACTTTTATTATATAATATTTTATTTTTTTTTAAGAAATTTATATATGGATCCCCATACGCAGCTACCTCCTTGTGGTGGGATTCGGAAATCGGTATTGCGAACGTTCGTATATTTTATATTATACAACGTACGCACTACCGGGCCAAAGGCTGACGTTCGGTGTATTAGGAAATAATTTTGATTAAATATTAATTTATTAAAAATTTGTTGAAACATATTTTACATTGAATTTAAAGAATTTCAAGAAACACCGAGAATAATGAAAATTATTAAAGTATAAGTAATTAAAGTATAATAAAAGTTAAATTAAAATAGAATAAAATTTCAAGATGCGTTTAATCGTTTAATTAATATTATAAATATTATAATTTCAATTTTACTGCTCCTTGTGTAGTTTTACTTTAATGCTATATCTATTCTGATTTATAGGTATTCACGCAATTAGTATACTTCTGTGAACATATCCCTATCGCGATTATATCTATTTTTAAACGATAGATACAACGCGATTTTGATCGTTTGCTTTTACATATTCATTTATTTTAATATAGCTTACAAGTATTGCAGTTACATCTTTTGAATAGTATTTCTTTATTATTATTATAGCATATACAAAAGATGTAATAGAAATTTATAATTTTAAATCATGTAATTTGAATAATATGATATATGATATTTAATATTGAATACTTAATATTTAATATATGACATTTAATATATGATATATAAGAGAATATATACGCCACAGCTTGCTTTAACAATTTTTATTCAACAGGTCTTCAGT
>NC_057693.1:3396549-3426549 GCF_014466175.1 Vespula pensylvanica
TATTAACAAATGAATATGATATGAAAGACTTAATAAATATATATGAGAGAGAGAAAGAGAGAGGAGAAAGAGGGAGAAAGTAAGAGTATTTTTATTATATATATGAAAGTTTCATAAGAAATATTAAGAAAATATAACGAATGATACAAAGATTATTAACAAATGTTTATACATATTTGAAAGAAATATAAATATTTTTTGGAATAAAAAGGCATAACTCTTGGTATATAAATAAAACGAATAAAATGGCTTGCCTGCACTCAGGAGTGCATGTGAAAAGTTCACAGTAAGTACATGATTGCATTCAGGAATGCAAATGAACAAACTATAGTAAGGATATACATTTCATATTCGGGATAATCAAAGATAAATGAATGCACTAATAAGGATACTTAATGAAGAAATATATAAATACGTCGAACTCTGGTGATTTTTTTTTCATTATACGATATTAAACTTGTCTAACAATAAATATATGAAATTTTATTTTATTCCATATATAATAATTGAATGATATTTAAATGGTGCAAATGAATTAAAGGAAAATTTGAATTATTCCGATAAGAGATGTATAAGTCTTGCTAGATGAATGAAGCGACATAAATGGCAGCCAGCACTCAGGAGTGCATATTAAAGTATGTCAAGGCTATACATTTTTATTTCAAAATTATCAACAAATGAATATTAAATGAGAGAATTACTAAGTATATATTGGAGGAGAAAGAAAGAGAGAGAGTATTTTTTATATAGATATATAAAAGGTTTATAAGAAATGTTGAGAAGATATAACGAATGATATAAAGATTATTAATTTATTAATATATATGTGTGTGTGATGATTATTTTTTTGAAATAAAAATGCATAAGTCTTGGTATATAAATGAAACGATTGAAATGGCTTGCCTGCACTCAGGAGTGCATATGATAGGTCATAGTAAATACATGCCTGCATTCAGGAATGCAGATGAACATATTATAGTAAGAATATGCATTTCTTGTTTCGAATGATCAAAATGAAAATGCACTTATGATATAATAAATAAATATTTAAATATTTTAATCTTATTATTTTTTTTAAGGAATAATATTTATTTAATAATAAATAAAGATTATTTCATACTCTTTGTAATATAGTAATATATTTATATTTAAACAGAGTGCAAGTGAATGAAAGGAAAATTTGAATTATTCTAAATTAGAAATGTATAAATCTTGCTGAGCGAGCGATATGATACAAAAATAACAGCCTTGCACTCAGGAGTGCACAAAATATGTCAAGATTGTACATTTCTATTCCAAATTATTTAAACACGATTATCAAATTAAATGGTCCACAGATATATAAGAAATATATATATATTTTTTTTTGTATATGTACATATACATGACAGATTCATAAGAAATATGAAGAAAAAATAATGAATGATATGACGATGAATTTATAGGAAATATTTATGTATATAGTAAGTAAATATGATTATTTTTTGGAATAAAAATGCATATATCTTGGTATATAAATGAAACGAATGAAAAGGCTGACCACACTCAGGAGTGTGAGCGAAAATAGTTCAGAGTAAGGACAGGTTTGCATTCAGGAATGCACTTGGATACTCAAGCATATAGATTTTTATTTCAGAATAATTTTGAATTTTTTATATAATTATTAGTAAATCAATAATTCTTTTCGTATCTTTTTTATATATACTCACTTTTTGATGATTATATATTTATATATATATTTTATCTAATGCCAACGTAGTCTTATCACAAGTTGTAGGATGGCTCATTTATTGTAAGAGTCATTTTATGACTTGTATAAATATAATCATCATCTTATATAAATTTTAATTATTGATTAAAAATCTATAAGGCTTGATGTAGTTAGGAAAGTTAGGATCTGTTAAAGCAAGCATTGGTGGTAAAACAAATTCATAAGAATAATATGCAAGAATATATTAAAACTATTTTGTCTGTAATATTTGTGTAATATTTTTATACATAATCTTATTTTCCTCTTTCAGATTTCCTATTTCATTACTATTTTATATACGTATACAAATTACATAGTTTTAAAATTGTGAAATTGTATTAGTATATTTTTTTTTAATTTAATAGATAAAAACGTGTCTTACATATAAACGATTTAATACGTACATCAGACACAATGTAACTGCATATTTCGCGTTAGTATAAACTGTATGATAGAAGATACATGTAATCTATTAATTAAATACAGATCTGATCTCGTTATGGATATGTTTATGGCGGTATACAAAATTGTGTATGTATTTTATAATACAACACAAGGTGTAGTATACTTTTGTTCTTTTCACTTTTTTTTTAACTTGATTTAATTGATAAATATTGTGAAATATTTACAATTCTTTTGTTTTCATAACGTGTCTTGAATAATTTACAACATATATTTGTAATTGCATTAAACAGTTGACAATTTATTGTGCAATTCTTTCTTTATATATATTTCTATATATTTGTATATAAAATCGACGCATAATTTTATATTTTTATTTAAATGTAAAACATATTTTCTAATGCATCGAGAATTCGATACATTCAACGCCAATTATATGACTTTTTTTTTGCTTTTATTTCAGCATTACAATCCATGGTTATATATATGTATATACAGTTTTTTATTTATTAAATTATAAAAATTATAAAAATATTAAATTATAAAAATTATATAAATTATAAAAATATACATGGATTGTAGATACAATTTTGTTTTTCCACACATGCCCTTTTATATAGTTTTTTGTTACAGAGAGGTGACATCTTTGCGTTTCAATATTAAATATTGCAAAATATCTCTTCACATATCAGTGAGTATTAACAACAGTGTTAAAAATAATATTTCAAGATTCGTTATATCATCATAATGGTATGTGGTATAAAAATAAATTGATAAAGACTACGAATATATTATATAAAATAGATTTGTGTTTCAGATTTCTCAGATGATTTAGTTAACAACAAATCCAAGCAAAATAATAATATGAAGATTTAATTAATTACTTTGAATGAAGAATTGGAATTATAAAAAATAAAAAGCAATGAAGCACGAATTGTTCTCTTTTTTTTTCTTTCTTTCTTTTCATTTAAAATATTTAAACAATTTTCAATCGATTTAAACAGAGTTGATTTCTGTTTCAGGAAATATCATTTAAATTGGCAAGATCCGATTCCACTCTTCGTTGGTTATTCTTTTCGTATTTGAGAATGTGTGTATGTGTGCGTGTGTGTGTACATGGAAAATAATTATTATTTTGATGTTTTATTTTTAGAAAATAATAAAATTATAAATTTCTTATTTCCACAGGTTATTTGTTCATCATATAAAATTTGCATATTGATTTTCTTTACTTCTTGTTTAATTGTAAAATATTTTAGATGTTTTATGTTCACAGGTGACTGTTGTTTTATTGTATGAAATTCGCACATTATTACAATTACTTCTTATTTAATTATGAAATGTTTTTTGATGTTTTATGTTTACAGGTGACTGCTGATTTATTATATGAAAATTGCACATTATTGCAATTGCTTTTTATTTAACTATGGAATATTTTTTGATGTTTTGTGTTCACAGGTGACTGTTGATATATTATATGAAATTCCCACATTATTTCAATTGCTTCTTATTTAATTATGAAATGTTTTTTGATCTTTTATGTTCACAGGTAGCTATGCTGTTTACATCATATGAAGAAATTTTGTATATAGAATTATATGTTCGATGATAAGATAATATATATAATACAATAAAAGAAAAACAAATTGGCCAATCATTAATCTTACAGAAGATTAAATTATTTTTGTTGTCTTGTAGATAATAATCTTCATAATATCACATATTTTTATCAGAAAATAATATTGAATAAAAAGCATAATTTTTATATAAAAATATATAGGCCATGTTTTTCTCTTTCTACTTTTAATTTCAACATAATGTACATCGAAGGATGTACAATATGTTCATATTAGTTTAATGGGAATAGAATTCCACATAAAGGGTTCTATTCTTTACCGGGTAAGTAGGTCGATATCAAACGAATTCATAAATTTTCGTCTAATCACAATGGAATAGAAAAAAATTTTTGATTCGTTTCGCGATTGATTTTCTTTCTCTTTCCAAATTATAATAATTATTATTGAATTGTAATAATATAATTATTATTGAATTAATTATTGTTATAATAATGATTTTATATAATTGGTTCCAAAGTAATTGATATTAATAATTGATATTAATAGTAGAGTCTTTAGCCCGTGGGTCTCCGTATGCAGCAACCTCCATGTGGTGAGACCTGGAAATCGATATTACTTGCGATATATGATAAATGTAAATAACGCAAGTACTGTCGAGCTAATGGCTGCATTTAAATTCAATCAAAATTTATTATGTTTTATGATGATCTTTTCCATTTTTCCATATTTTCTATTTCTTTTGTTTCGATGGAGATATAGATACATTATTTTATTACTTAATATATTTATTGTTATACATACTTATATTACATAATTTATTAAATCTTTAAAACAAAACTTCGTTCATCAAAATCGGTCAAGAATTACATGTGAATTCACTACATTGGTACGAACCATTATAAAATCAGGATTGGTGAACAGCTTTAATGATCTAAATGAATTCTGTTTAGTCAAATATTTTATCTGGGTAGTAATTATTTTTCGTTCTTTAGAAATTATTTTATTTATTTATTTTTTATAATAATAATAGTTATAATAATAATAATATATTCCCCTGTCTTAAAGGTATAAAGTCGAGAGTAGCGCTCTCTATACTTTTAGCAGCTCCTGCCGATGTTACCTACTTGTCCATTACAAGGTAGTCTTCATTGAGATATATTTAGAAAATTAAAAATATTGTTTTTCTTGTTATGAATAATACAAAATTTTAACCATAATCTTAGATTAACGCTTATTTAAAGGCTAATATATTCCATTTTCCAAATAATTGTATAATAATTGTATAATAAAATGTATATATAATAATTATGTAATAATGCAAAAGAAATCATTTTAATATGGCCCATCATAATATGGTTCATCATATTAATGATGAAACAGTCTCAGATTTGTATGGCATAATACAATTTTGTGTTCATTACATGCTTGAATTACCACTTCATCGTTAGTAGAACCAGCAGGGCTAGCAATGTAAGTAACTCCACTCTGTAATTTGATTGCAGTAATCATTAAAATATTTACATTTTTATCCGATCATAAAGCTACAAATTTATATATTAGAGAAATATACAAAATATACAAACCAGTCTAGCTCTGTCCACATTATCTCTAAATGGGAAGAAAGCATCACTGCTAATGGCAACATTGTTTAATTTTTTAATCCATTCTGTTTTATCATCTTCAGAGAGTTTCTCAGGAACTTCTTCATACATAGCTGCCCAAGTGGATTCATCCATGTCTTTTCCAATAGATCCATTGACATAATTATCAATAGCATTCGAAATTTCGGCTCTTTTTATACCTTTCTTGAATTTCATACCAACTACTTTAGGATGCTGTCGAAGCCACCTATGAATATAACAATAGATAATATTATAATATTTTTTGTAACAAAGTTTTAGTTAATATAAAGTATACTACCAATTATCGGCTTTATCTCCAGCTAATCGTGTACAATGAATTCTCGACTGTTGACCTGCACCAATTCCAATAACTTGTCCATCCTTTGCATAGCATACTGAATTACTTTGAGTATATTTTACAGCAATAGTTGCCACAATCAAGTCTCGCATAGCTGTTTCTGATATTTCTTTTGCATTAGAAACAATATTTTGGAAAGTTTGATTATTAATAATTGCATCATTACGCCTTTGTTCCATTGTAAGTCCATAAAGAACTTTATGTTCCATTAGAGATGGTTCATACGTTGGATCAATTTGTAGTATACAATAGCTACCATTTTTTTTTTTCTTTAAAATTTGAAGAGCTTCTTCTGAATAACCAGGGGCAATTATACCATCAGAAACTTCCCTAAAAATGGATGGTATTAAATAATAAATACAATAGAATTAAATAAATTTCTTAGATAAATATATAAATAATAAAAATAATAATAATAGTAGTAGTAGTAGTAGTAATATATTACCTTGAAATAATTTTAGCTGTCATGATATCACATGGATCAGATAATGCCACAAAGTCACCAAAACTAGACATTCTATCTGCTCCTCTTGCTCGAGCATAAGCAATAGATAAAGGTGTTAACTGATTAATAAGATCATCTACTTGACATAATTTTGCTTGCACCTCATCCAATGATACACCAACTGCTGCACCTGCTGGACTAACGTGTTTGAAGGATGTTGCAGCTGGCAATTTCAAAGCAGTTTTTAATTCTTTCACTAATTGATAACCATTTAGTGCATCACACAGATTAATGAAACCT
This sequence comes from Vespula pensylvanica, assembly GCF_014466175.1. Classification (NCBI taxonomy): domain Eukaryota; kingdom Metazoa; phylum Arthropoda; class Insecta; order Hymenoptera; family Vespidae; genus Vespula; species Vespula pensylvanica. The sequence continues at coordinate 3,403,004 of NC_057693.1, forward strand.
GGAGAACCATTAACAACTGTTAATGGTAATTTATTCAAAGTTGTAAATATTTGTGCTGGTTTCTGATGAGGATTCATTCCATATCTAAGAGTGAGTTGTGAAATACCAGCACTATATTGTTTACGGAAAAAATCTGAGATTGCGTTATCATACTCTGCAGTATGCGTAAATGCTTTCAATGCTAGTATTTGTCTACAATCGAATTAAAATAATTTATATATTAATTTGATTAAAAAAAATTTTTTAATCTGTAAATAAAGTGTAATAAACAATATACCTGGTTTGAATGGATGTGTCCTTGTCAGAAGATGTTTCTATTTCTTTAATCACTTTTTCATAATCATTTGGATCACAAACAACTGTAACTCTAGAATGATTTTTTGCTGCTGCACGTAATAAAGTAACACCTCCAATATCAATATTTTCTATAGCATCATCAATTTTTACATCAGGCTTTGATATAGTTTTTACAAATGGATACAAATTGCATACTACTATATGGATAAGATCATAATTTTGTTTTTCAAGATCTCTTTGGTCCGATTCGGTAAGCCTGGCCAATATACCTATATATTACATAATATAATAATTATATACAAAAATAAAATATGTACACAATTTATATTAATAATAAACATTATAAAGAAATATTCAAAATTTTCAAAATCTAAATTAAAAGTATGTAATTATTAAGTATAAATAATATACCAGCATGAACAGCTGGATGAAGAGTTTTTACACGGCCTTCAAGCATTTCAGGTGCTCCAGTTATATCCGAAACATCTTTAACGGGAAGTCCAGCTTCTCTCAATGATTTAGCAGTACCACCAGATGCTATTAAAGTTAAGCCTATTTCATGTAATTTTTTACTAAGTGGAAGTAGGTTGGTCTTGTCTGAGACACTTAGAAGAGCTATGATTATATAAAAAATATTAATTATATCATTGATCGATTATTGATCACAATCCATTGATCATTATTTAATAATTCTACAAAATATTTATTTTGTTTTAATATTCTTACCTACTTTTCCTGCTGCCATTTTTTTTCCTTTACTTTACCGAAGAAAATAATAAAATGAATTTTGATATATAGAACAATTTATTATAGCACGTTATAATAGCACGTTACTTTCGAATCGAACGAAAGACATTCAAGAAGTGTTCGTCAAGGCGGCAATTGTTATCATTATAACTCTATTACAGGGCCGTATATAGAAAAGAATAACTTCAGTATTTATCAGGGTACTATAAATGTGCGAAAATAATAGTAATACGTAAGTAGTAATAACATCAATATTATATATATATTTCCTTGTGTTTTACTATTTGTAATTCTTTTGTGTACACTTTCATAAAATTATTTTAATTCGATTTCCTTCTTTTTATGCATTTGAATTGCTTTCTTTGTAATTAAAATTTAATAAGCCATATATTTTTTATTTAAATAAGTTTTGTTTTTTAAGTACTTAGTTTTTTCGTCTTAAATTCTTAGAGATTCAGAATCATAGAATAATGAGAATTTGAAAGCGACAGGTTCTTTAGTATTTAACGTCGTCACTGGATGGTAATAGCTATAAATAGTTTGAAATTACTTTATTGTGCCTCATTGATAGTGTATACTGATTTACAATTTACGTCAAAATGTCTCGCAATTCGCGGGTGTCCGTGTCAAATGTTATCAATATTGAATAAGATAAAATTATTACAGTAGTACATAATCGAATTTTTAAATACTTATATTAACAAATTTATTTGAGCTAGAGATAGAATTAACAAACATGTTACTTATTAACGTTCTTCTAGCTTGATAAATATATTTACATATAAATTATTTTGATTCTCTAATTGAATTTATAAGTTTAATATGCAATAACACAGTAGAGATAATAAAATATATTTTGTTGATAGCGAAACAGATAAGAAATTAGAAAAGAAATCATTCATCAAATTAAAGGAAGGAAGCCAAGGAAAAGTATCAGAAAATGTTAAGTATCGTTTTCTCCTATAATTTTCTTATTAATTTAGTTTTCAGAAAATAATGATCACATTTTATATGGATAGCTATATTTGGTGTAATTATACTTCACGATAGTTTTAAATGATAGTTTTAAAGTTACAGTGTATATTAAATAATTAGAAAAAACCATTTGGAATTTAGAAATTATCTTCTCGATTGGAAACTTTGAATCGAAAGAAATTATATTTTGTGATCATCATATCTTTCATATAAACAGTATAATATTTGAATAATCATAATAACTAAAGTTCTTTTAAAGAATATATGCTCATGAAGAGAGGCCTATGACCAAATAAAAAAGATGCATAGAAATAGAATAGGTTCAATAACATAATTTTATTAGGTTAAATACAATTGGAATCTAAATGAAAATATTATATTCAAGGAAACATTATTAACAAAAATGCCAACGAATTCCAAAATTGTTTAAAACTATTGTTCTCATTAATTTTCTCAATATATCGTTATACATAATAAATATGTTAATTATCTCGACAAATCAATTTATACGTATAATTTATGTAAGAAAAATTCGAAATATTTTATGGATTTTATTACTTTACTACGTATTTGAAGCTGTGAAGCGTTACCTTAAAATATTTTATACGCGCGTCATTTGACATTGGTAACATTTAGAAATAATATTAATTCGAATAAAATTCGTACAAAAATAGAGTCATGAACATTTTAATGCTAAAAATAAGAGAATATTATACTATAAGTATAAAGTTCAGAAAGATCTATAGATTTTAAATAAATTATAGATATAAATAAGGAAGAAAATTCTTTTTCAATAAACATGTACAAGCATAGGTAAACGTTGAAATAGTATAAGGTAATACGTTGATGATTTTTGGCGGGCAAATAGTTGGTTATTACGGCGCTTGGTCGCACGAGGGCGGTAGTAGTAGCGTAACAACCATAGAGAGCGTGCTCATTCGTCCGTACGCCGTCCTACCGTACGGACGAGTCAGAATAATGGTTCGTTCGCGTTACATTAGTTTGGCACCGTTGTCGCTGCCGTTGCCGCTGCCGTTGCCGTTGCCGTTGCCGCTCTTCGTGACAAACTTGACGGTCCTCGCGGTATGTGCGTGTGCGCTTCGTCGCTAGCTTCAAGATGGCCTACCGCTACTGGTTAACACTGCGCGCCACGGTGTAATCTTCATCAAATTTCCAGTGTCCGCTGGTGTACGCTCACACGACGCTCTCTTTACAAACTCTTGCAAAAGATAAATAGACTAACGAGAAAAAGAGGGATAAAGAGAAGAAGAAGAAGGAGCGAAGGGGAAAGGAGGAAAAAGAAGCGTGAGGAAGCTCGATCTCTTGGACGAATTGTGTGTCCGGAAATGTGACGAGTCAATGCGAAACCGGTAAGCCGTATTTCATTTTTCTTTCAATTTTATTATTTTTCAGATATAAATGTTTTTCTATTCTTTTTTTTTTCCCTAACGTTATTACATATATTTATTTGTTCCAACTTTGCAATCAACCTGCGTAGTTAACCACCCGATATCTTAAAAAAGAAAACGAGACGAGTTAGTGAGTCAGTGAGACGAAGATAGTGTGTACGAACAGAAAGATAGAGTCGTTGTCCGAAAAGGACGCGAGTAAAAGCGTAACGTACGTTAGAAAACCTCTTTTTTCTTTTCCTTTTTTTTTCCTTGTTATTTTATTTATTCCTTCTTGAGGCGTTTTTATCGTGCAATTAAAATTTTCAAAAATGTACAAATGATAGAATAATAAAGAAGTCGATGAAAAAGACGATCAATCACTCGTACGAAGCTTAAAGTTTTACGATATTATTACAACGGTGTATTTCTTTGTCTGTCTCTTTCTCGCGTGATTATTTGCTCTCTCTCTCTCTCTGTTTTTCTTTCTCTCTCTATCTGATTCTCTGTCTGTCTGTCTGTCTATCTCTCTCTCTATCTATCTATCTATCTATCTATTTATCTATCTATCTATCTATCTATCTATCTCTATGTGTCGTCGGACGCGTTCGCTAACCTTGTCTTTTAGTTTGCGAGGATATTACGTATAGTAACGAATAAGAAAATAGGCCGAGTAGTTTCTTGATCCAGTGAATATACTCGTTTCGATTTTTTCTAGATAAATAGTTGCGAACATTTTTGTCGGCATCTAAACGAGACGTATAAATTGCTTTTATTTATTTTTTTTTCTTTTTCGAAGTGTCCAAAGTGTATCATTTTTTTGTTGAAGTTAGATAAACATGTTTTTCGTTGGCGATAGCAGTAAAGAAACATTGCTTTTTTTACAACGACAAGAAACTCCAAGAATTTACGATTTGGGAATTTTATTTCGAAACAATCCTATGGATCTGAAACGAATCGTGTATTTTCAATGAACGATTATTTATTATACAATGTCCATTATTCTCTATATATGTATATCCTTTTTCTTTGTATGTATATACTCGACATGAAATTATCAAAGCTTATCGATCGAACTATATGTGCTTATGTGTGTGTGTGTATTTAATTATACATGTTTTATATTATATTTTCAATATCTTTGTAGCATGATTATAAGCCTTTTCAATTATGATTGAGATTAATATCAGATTTAAAAAATCATAAGATACTTTAATTGTATCTTATTTAATATATATAATTTTTTTCTTACGTTAAATAATCATTTACGTAGTTTAAGATCTAAAAATGTTTTCATAAAGTTTTCATAAAATGAAATTCCTTTCTTATATTCATCGTCGATATATACATATATGTATGTACATTGTTAGGAATCAAATGACCTATCGAAGTTCAACAAACGGTCAAAGGTCGCGCGCGAAAAAAGGACTGACCGATCACAAAACGCCATTTTTAAAAATATGAACTTGGATTTTTTTCTTCTCAACTATACCGAGGGTTATGATTTACGAAATTGTGTACGTGTATATGTATGTATGTATATCAAATATCAGTCATATTTCACTTGCGTCGTGAAAATCAAGTCAAAATCATTTGTGAATGTTTCGTCGTGATATATACTTTAGTAAAATGATAAGCTCCAAGTATTTTTATTATTTTTTTTTCATAGTCATCGGAATATACTAGATTTCTTGCTGAAAAAATTAAACTTACCTATCGAATTTACATTTACAATATGTATATTTATTCAATAGAACGAACTTTATTGCGTAAGTATGATGAAAAAAAAAGGAAGAGAAAAAAAAAAGATAAATTCGGTTTAGAACTTCACAAACTTTTTTAAATATCAAGATAAATGTAATCAATATAGAAACGAGGAAAATTTCATGGAAAGTTTTTATCAATTACTGTACGATGAGATTAGCGTGATTAAACGATGATCGACATCAATTACACATCATATTAATTGGATACCTCGATAAAACGTAATCGTAATTGCATTAAGATCTATAATCTGGATCGTTACTTCGTGGATTGATTTCATTATCTTTCGACTTCTCTTTTCATCGTCTTTTCATCGAGAACTGCGGTTCATTTGGACGAAAATATAAATTGTTACGGTTTTTCGGATTCCGTCGTTTGACTCCAGGGAATTAATTTTTATCTACTAACTAACTAGTAACGGTGATGTGGTGCACAGCGCCGTGATCGTATAGTGTGCTAATGTCACGTAGGTGTGTGTGATATTAAATGATTTTGTGTGTGTGATATTAAATGATTTTGTGTGTGTGTGTATGAATATGAGTTCCTGCGGTAAGGCCGAGGGTAAAAGGGAAAAGAGACGAAGAAAGAGAGTAGGGATCTCGTGATGACGAACGAAGAGAAAGAGAATGAGAAAGAAAGAAAGAAAAGGTGGGTGGCAAGGGACGAAGAAAGAAAAGAAAACAAAGCAAACGCAGCCGTCGAGGCAACAATGGTACATCGACCCGCCAAAACTTCTACCGATGCAGAGAGAACACGCGCCTCGTCGTCGTCGTTATGTCGTTGTGTCGTGTCGTGTCGTGTCGTGTCGTCCTTGCTTAAAACAATTGAACGTGTTTTAATCACTCACTTTCTCTCACACTCTCTTTCTCTTTCTTCCTCATCTCTTTCTCATTCCTCCTTCATCCCCCGTTACTGTTGCAAGCCCGCTTCTAATATTGATCGTTTATATCGTTGGTTCGATCGATTTTTACTTCTTTTAATTTAAAAACATCGAAAATTCCCATCGAGATGGCGGCTAAGCTATGTATGCAATTAAATAACATGGTTACTACTCTACTCGAATTCGAGTTTGAGAATAATCGAGTCTATAGAAAGTTATTCGATGTATTTTTTTTTTTTTTTTTTTTTCCCCAAAAGAGAAATGAGGAGGGAGCAGCTCGGTGGAACAGAGAATTGGCACTTTACTATCTCTATCATCTTCATTCATCGAATAGCGATGATTTATGGATAAGTTTTGATGCGAATAGTTTTAGATTTTCAACGAAGTTGCGTTTACGAGTTCGAGTCACACGATGGTCATTTTAAGCGGGAAACTCTGCTGTACCCTTTTCCCTCGTAATTCATCATTTCCAATAACATGCAAAATGATCTAGATTTTTGATCGATCACTAAACACACACTCGTAGAAAGTATATCAATTTTAATTGTTAATTGTGTTATATATATATATATATATATATGTATATATATAAAACGAAATTGGATATTTAGAAAAAAGAACGATCAATCGAAACAATTGTTCAATTTAATTTACCTTATGAAAAAATTTCAACTCGTTTCACTTTATCATCGAGATCTTGATTCGTTGAATATTATTATTATTATTACGTATTAGTTTTGTTCTTTCTTTTTTTTTCTAATTTTTAGAAATAATAACAGCAAAACAATAATAAAGAAAACATATATGGTCGATGAGTAAAGAAGATGTATGAAAAGAAAATCGATCGTGATCATTGATCCAACGAAAAAGGTGTTGGATCGAATGATACAGGGTGGTTTCTCGGGGTGGTTTCTATAGTCGAATTCTAAAGCAAGTCCTTCAGATACCTAGAGCAGAGAAAGAGAGAGAAAGAGAGAGAGAGAAAGCAAGCTCTCTTTTTCGCAATCCGGGTTCGTTCTTGTACGCACGGGGTAGGACTGAGAAAGTGCGCTCCAGGATAGATGGAAGGAAGGAAGATCGGGTGCCGTGGTTACCCTGGCAACCGGCATTGATCCCTCCCCTCTTGTTCTACCATCCTTTCACTCCTCTCCTCTAGTCTCTTCCTCCCCTTCTCTCTCTCTCTCTCTCTCTCTCTCTCTCTCTCTCTCTCTCTCTCTCTCTCTACTGTCTCTTTTTTCTCTGTAGTTCTCTACCACCCTCTCTTTTTCTTCCTCTCCCCACCCTCACATTTCTCCTACATAGTCTGATACACACCTATACAACATACCGATTCTTTTTTCTCGCTCGATCTCCTTACACCACGCTACTCGACTTTTCGGTCTCCTTTTCGTTTTCTCTCCAACCCATCCTATCTCTCCCCTTTTCTCTTTTTCTTTCTCTCTTTTTCTTCCTCTTTCGTTTCCTTCTTTCTCCCCTCTTTTCATTTTCTCCTTTCTCTCTTTTTCTTCTTCTCTCGCTTCCTTCTTTTTTCCTTTCTTTTTTCTTTTTCTTTTCTTCCCCCTCTCATTCTCTCTATTTTTCTCTTTCTCTCTCTGTCTCTTTTTTTTTTACCGTTCTTCCTTTCCACATCCCTCGTCTCTTTGGAGCATCTCTTTCTTTCCTTCAACGCGACGGATTTCGATCATCGTTCGCCATATTTCGTTTCCTTCATGACGTCCAATGAGATCGAGAACGAAGGGAAGTCGTCAGATATTTGATGGTAGATGTACAAGAGTGAGATAGTAATGAACGAAATGAAATGTTTGTTAAAAAAAGAAGAAAAAAGACGAATAGCTTAACTTAAATTCGGTTTATCGATTTGTTCATTTTCATCATTAGTGGGACCGATATATGTAGATGCATACGTAAATGTTTAACGTCGATCTAGATATCTTTTTCTTACGATTAATATATATATCGTCTTATCCCTCTCTTTCTCTCTCTCTCTTTCTCTCTCTTGATAAACTATATTTTCAATATTTTTTGAATACAATGTCAATGAACTGTCGATCTACGAACAAGTCTTCATTTATCCTTAACCGTTTCATTTGATTTCTCGACGTTTAACGCCAAGGGTTGAGTAATCCTGTGGTCGAGAGTTTACCTTCTCGCGGTTACAACGGATCATCGTATATAATCGCACTATACATTCAACAGCTTCCATGAAGAAATTCTTTAGTGAAAATTTTTTTTTCTTTCTTTTTCTATTCCCTTTTTTTAATTTTATATTCTTATGAACATACTTTTATTTTCTTGTAAACGATTTTACCGATGAAATTTGATTGTCTGAATTCGTTGTGTAATCTATTCGCATGCAACATTTTCGACGGCATCCATTTTGTTTTATTCGGTTATTTATTTATTTATTTCTTTGTTTGTTTGTTTGTTTGTTTGTTTCTCTTCTTTTTTTATCTACCTAAGTTTTGCTAGAGAATAATTTTCTTTTATTTTCTTTAAAGGAGGGATCAAGCTTACGTAGAGAAAGAGACTCTTTTGGGGTCGATGATGCGTGTCCGGTGAAAGCACGCGCGATGGGATATACTTCGGTGATAGGAGAAAAAGAGGAAGAAAAAGAAAAAGAAAAAGATTGGGAGAGTACTCCATTCTGTGGATTATTATCCGTCTCTTCTCAGCCCAACTATTCTTTGGAATTAAGAGTGGTCAGTTACGCGATGTCATCGTACTATACATTCGATTCGATCTTTCTCCCTTCTTTCAGACTGCCACGTCAAATCTCAGACTTTATCTTCTTCTTCTTCGTCTAGTCAAATTCTCTTTTTCTTTAATTTTTTTTTTTTAGTTTTCTTTTTTTTTTATGAATTACTCTTTTTTACTTTCATTACTTTTCTTCTCGTTCGTTACACGTTATTATTTTAAATTATAATTATATTCAAATTATCAAAGATTTTCGCGTGATGTTAGTAACGTTTACAAGGGTAAAAAAATCGTTCGAGGGATGCCTTTTACTTTGTCCTCGTTGTTTCTAAAATTGATGCGATTTCGACATCCTTCTCTCTTCCTTCTCCCCTTTTCTCTCTCTCTCTCTCTCTCTCTCTCTCTCTCTCTCTCTCTCTCTCTCTCTCGCTCGCTCGTTTCTAACAATGCTCGTTGTGAAACTTACAACGCTCGGCCAACCGAACAATCTCAGAATCATTTTGCAACCAACTCGACGTTCTTACTCCGTGCGAGTTTACGTTCGTTCGTTCGTTCGTTCGTTCGTTCGTTCCACTTGCATTCTATCTTACCACTCTGACGTTGAGATACTTTTATATTCTGTTAAAAGCTACCAGCCTTAATGGACTTTCTTTGATATTGTCTTCGAGGGAATGTCGAATGTTCTTTATCGATATAAAGATTGATCGTATTAAATATTTAAGTAACTTTTCGTATGAATAAATGCTTTATTTATACGTTGTAACCCAACATATATTTACACAAATACGTTAATGTTAACTTCGATATATTTACAAGTTCTACGAATGAACGATGGGGAATGAAAAATATCGAGTTGCTCTACGAGAGATCAGTCGCGTACACGATCGACGCTTGTAGATTTACAAAATGTGGGTCAGTCCGTTCTCTTTGAATTGGGGTTTGCACATCGCGTTCATATAGATAGGTATATATATATATATATATATATATATATATGTTTATTTTATTTAAAAGCAAATTGCATTTTTTTTTGTGATTTCGTGGCGTAATAAAAAGTAGTATAATCATAATTACGTATCTAATCGTTGATTCTTTTCTTTTAAAAAGGAAAAGAGAAACAAAGTGTTCTTTACGACAGTGTTGAAGTATCGTTATAGTTTAACGCGGAATTAGATTTATAGGAGAACTTTTGTTGTTATCGTAGTTACTGTTAAACCATAGAACATGCATCACAGTTTGCTTACAGCGTTTTACCATGGAAAGTGGCGTAAAGTTACTTGCACGCTATACATTATCGCGACTCAGTGTTTCCTGATAATTAAGTAATAAAAGCATTAAAACACATAAGATAGAACTCTCTCTCTCTCTCTCTCTATATATATATATATATATATATATATATATATAATTTTATTTTATTTCTTTTTATTTCTTGAAAGAGATTTTCTCTAAGTTATTCATAGTATATTAGATTTGTATAAAACGAAGAAGTTTATGTTATTGACAATTGAAATATAAATGATTCGCACAAATGGAATTTAATTACAAACGATAATGCATCGAGAGAAGTGAAGATTGAGGGGTGAAATGGGGTGAGGTGAGGTGAGGAGAGGAGAGAAAGAGAGAGAGAGAGATCGAAGATGTTTGTAACGAACTAGATGGAGAATTTTCATTTGTTTTATACGTCGCTCCAAGCCGTAGTACTACTTCGTTGTGACGTCAGACTTACCGCGGCTATTCTTGGTCCAAAGACATCCAGGATGTTTCATTCGGTCATATTCAAGACGCAGAGATAGATCTTAACGCGAGAGACACAGAAATGATAATTATCCATTACTAGTTTTGAACTATTCTCTAAAATTTCTTTCATCTTTTTTTCTCTTTCTGTTTCTTTTGCGATTTAAAAATATTTTAATATCTCCGAAGTTCTCTTCGTATTCCATATTCTTTGATATTAAGAAAACATGAAAGAAAAGAAAAGGAAGATTTAATGAACACGACAAGTGTATTAGACGTCGACACTAGTTCGCCATACCACGATGGGGATAAAGAACGAGAGAAAAGACAGACAGACAGAGAAAGAGAGAGAGAGAGAACATATACGATTATGACCATGGAGGTACGAAGCTTCGCTGACCCCACTATATAGATATGATCCCGTTAACGTACAACTTCTTCGTTTTCTCTTCTGTCTCCACAGGTTATCGCATGTTCGGCTTATTATTGTCAGCTTTTTTCTTTTTCCTCTCCTCATTTTACACCTCTACAAATCTATACAATGTACATTTCTTTAATTTTCACTTTAAAATCCGAACCTGGTCGGTAAAGAGATATCCCATGGAAAATATTAAAAATATGCAATATCTTTTCAATTAAGATAATAGCAGTAATAGTAGTAGTAGAAGTAATATAACAACACAACGTTGAGTTTTAATAGTGTTTTGGAGAAAACAAAAAAATAATAACTATGAAGTTTTCTTCTTAGCGATTTCCGAGTACCTTGTGTTTATCTTCTTTTCTTTTTCTCTTTCTTCCCAGTCTGGCGAGCACATCTGCACTCTCTCACATTGGTCAGTGCGCGCTTATGTTCATATATATATATATATATACATACCTACGTATCTACATACATACACACGTATATACATTTATACGTGTGTAATATGCACGCCTACCAGATCACATATCTGTCTAAATGCTCGCTATCTATCTGTATATGTGTTACAGCTTGTATGTACGTACATAGATATACATATAAGTGTTATATAGTGTAGGTGCAGACTACATCAAGAGAAACCGATGGTCTCGTCTATTGAACCGAGGATAATGAGTACCAGCTGTATTGTCCACCTCCCATCCTCACCCTCACCCCTCCACTACTCCTCTTCTAAACCCTTAGCATATACTCACTCGTGTACGTTCGATGTATAGTCGCGTCTGCGCCTGTGTGTCGAGAACGATCATATTTGTGTATTGTATTTGTGTGAAAAGTAGTTCCCCATTAAAGTGTGTGTGTGTGGGTATATATATATATATCATGTTCTACACGATATATGTATATTAGTATCGAAAGTAATATCGATTGCTTTGGTCCTCCCACCATGTGAAGGAAGAGCAGGAGGTTGTTGCGTTTGCCAACACTTTAAAGTGCGAACACAATCGAATATTTTTACAAACTTTGATCAAAGTTTACAGAATTCCTATCAAAATCAAAATATTACCTTATAAATTCTCGATGAAGTTCATTTTTGCAACCTCGATATAACTAATATGTTTTTTATTTTTCTTTTTCTTTTTTGTACGTTCTACTTCCATATAACTTGGGACTTTTTATTAAATTAGTACACTCACGAATGTATGTATGTATCCTGCACGAGTTCGTTCACATGTTAAATCATCGTACATTTATTTTTGGAATGAAAGAGTTCTTTTATTATAAACTCGAAATATATCATACTTATATAAAATTAGAGTGTCGTCTTTGCGTTGTTTCAAGACAAAGCCAATAATAAATAAAGTTGATATATTTCTCTCTCTCTCTCTCTCTTTATTTTTTAAGTAGAACCACAAAGAGTTTCCACTTCTTTATTTATCATTTTGATTTTAATATCAATTTTCTTTATTATTATTATAATCATTCATCGAAATTTATACGCTATAATTAGAAATACTTATGCTGACGATTCGAAGTTATAAAAAAAAGAAGAAAGTATATTAGAAAGGGTCGTAAGTACGTGGAAACTTTCTGAAACAATTGAATTGAATGATCAGTTAATTAATGAATCATAATATTGAAAGAACGTATATTTTTTTTATAATCGAAGATGTACGTCATTCGTACTGACGTATTATACATTCACATTCGTTATCTTCCCACGTCTCCTTTTTACCTCACTCGTGATCTTTTCGTCATCCTTTTATTTTTTCTCTATCTCGTTTTTTCGTCACCATCTGCGGAACGTACCACCATTGACGTTAGTACATCCCACGTATGCAGGTGTCGTTAGAATGCCGATAATACGCGTAAGTTGGGCTCGAACGAAAGTATCGTTAATCCTCGTACATAAAATTTAATCAACGCACGAGGATTTATACTTAATACGTTCAAAAATTGTTAAACGCGATAAAGATTCGATCAATCGTCAAAATTAATATTTATTTTCTTCGACAAAATGAATAGATGCTGATACGATAATTATGTCTTTATGGGAAATGTGTAAGTTAAAAAAAAAGTCTAAGTATATTTTAAAGATTATTGGATTGAACTTGATGAAGTTTAATATATACAAGATTTCGATATAAGATAAATATTCGTACGTAAAATTAGGTCGAGCCGAGTCGAGCCGAGCCGGTAACATCGTCCTCCAAACGAAGAAGGGAGGGAAACTGAGGTGGATTATTACGGCACTGACGGTGTGGTACCATGGACCTCGTCGTTCATGGTATGTATGCACGTGAACTGGCTATAGTGCTACAGTGCTGCGGTGGGATCGATTCGACCGGAGGTGTAAGCCCTACCTCGATTTACAAGCTTCGATATATACCCCCGTAGCGCTTCTCTCGATTTTCTCTCTCTTTCTCTCTCTCTCTCTTTCTCTTTCCTCTCTCTTTTTCTCTGTCTTTTGCACCCTCGCTAAATATTCCTATCGTTTTTCCTTCCAATCTTCCTTTTTCTCTAAATAATATCTTTATTTTATTCTTCCTTTCTCATATTCTCACATCTCTTGGTAAAAAGAAAACATCTTTTTTCCTTCCGACTGACGTTTATAAAAAAATTGAACATTATCTTACGTGGTAATTACAAAAAGAATGAAATTTATCTTTGTTATATCATGGTATTTTTTTTCTTTTTTTTTCTTTTTCTTCTTTTTTTTTTTTTTAAATATACCTTATTCTATATACTTATCGTCATTTACCTATCGTAAATAAATCTTTTCACATTATCATATTCGTTGTCACAATGATTTATCGAAAATTCAAAATTGTATCATGTTACAACATGTACTTAGAACAAAAATGGAAGTTATTACAGCTTCATCTTCTTATTTTCTCTCATGGAAGAAAAAATATTATCATCATTTAGATAATAAATCTTCAGACATTCTCGTATTCGCTGACAATGGTTTTTCGAAAATTCAAAATAGTATTAGATCACGTTCCACTGAGAAGAAGTAAAAGAAATTTATTTATGTTAATCCTTTCGTTATATTCTCTCAAAGAAGAAATAGAAAGAAAGAAAATTATTATCGCTATTTACCTTTATCGAATATAAATCGAGGCTCTCTTGAGGCGAGCTTTAAAATTGTACATACTCATCTGGGAATACCACGTTCGTTTTCCTCGTGGGTGTATTTCTGTAAACGAACGGTGACGGAGTCGTTTGGCGGCGCCGCTGTCGGCGTCGGCGTCGGCGTCGGCGTCGGCTTCGCCGGTGCGCATCTATTGAAAACATAAATGCATGACAATAATGTGCAGCCTGCAGTATGCGCGTATCCACGTTTCACGGAACGTCTGTATATCTGTATTCGTGCACTTTCAGTCAGTTAATCTTATGCCATGCAATATTATTAAAACAGGATATTATAGTGAAATTAACGATCAACGAGATATCAAATTTTCAATTATTAACTATAATTTATTCCTTTAAGATTTAAAAGTAATGGTACAGAAAATATTTCTACTCTGTTACTATTGCGATAGTTACTTTGATGATTGTAAAATCGTATACTTTCTATAGTATAATATAATTATATATAATTTGTTTACATATGTCTTATTTATTTAAAAGATGCTTGAAATGACTTCTTTCAAAGATGAAAAAAGGGAAAACTCAAAATTTGATTAAAGTTACACGCGTGTGTGTGTATGTATTATATATATGTAAATATATATATATATATATTTAACCTTTTGCATTCAAATATTGAGCATAGTTCGACATTTTTTCGAATGGTAATAAATTATTTTGCATTTTATATTTTCATTAGGATAAATTATATGAAATAAAATATGTATAAAAAAATAAAAAGTGCAAAGGGTTAAAAAAAGAATATATTAAATATTTATTTACATTATCCTTACTAAACAAATATCCTTGAATTTGGTTTTATCTTTATGGTAGAAAGATGAAATGGTAGGGTTAATGGCAGAGGTTCGAAGAAGGAGAGGACGAGAGACGTTCGGAGAGCAGCACATTCCACGACTTCCAAGGAAGCCTGTGAGGAAAGGAGTCTGCGTATTATTATAGTAATTCTTTCCCTCGCTCTTATTATTCCAAGACGACGCGGATGACGATATATATATATATATATATATATATATATATATATGCGTGTGTATGTGTGTGTATGCATACATATAACTTCTCTTTGCATATCTCGTTTTTTCGCTTGAGTAGTTTCTACATATACCTAGATATATTAGCATAGACGATTAGAGGTATAGATTAAATTTTAAAGAAAATTATTTCGATATATCTATCTCAACGAATTAGATGTAATGGAATGGTTCGAATTTTTTTTCTAATGCATTAGTATAATTTAACACAAGAATAAGATCTATGTTAAATAATGAATGCATTTAATTTTCTTCCTTAGTAATGGTAAGTTTTAAATTATCGAAGAACATGTTTCGATAAAAATAGATAGCGATCGATATGAATACGCAACGGCTAGGGATTCTCGAATCCATCGATACGGTCCTAGGTTGCGCGTACAGTGAGCCGAGAGTTTGTAGTAGTATGTTTGCGCGATATAAGCGCATGGTGCACTATAGCGATCCATTATAGTGGAGCTATACTATACCATATAGCCGTAGCAGCCTGCGCAGACGGAATATGGGAAAGCTTTGCTAGTAGAAAAGACGAAAGAGGAAGAGAGAAAGAGAGAAGAACGAGAAGGGTTGAGGAGAGAGAGGGGGAGAGAGAGAGAGAGAGAAGCGCGTCTAGGGCCTTTTCCAGAAGGCAGAAAGCACGACGAAGCAATATCGCACCGTCTGCCAGTGTCGTAAAACCCCTTTGATCTCTCTCTCTCTCTCTCTCTCTCTCTCCCCTCTTTTCCCTCTCTTCTTTCTCTTGCTCGTTTTTTTATTATTATTATTTTTTTCTATCTCATCCTTGTTACATGAAATTTTTTACCTCCCAACGCATTTTCCTTTCATTTTTGCACTGCTTAATTCTGGGGGGAAAAAAGAAAAAGAATAACAGATAAAAAATTCAAATACGTGTTGGCACAGTTGTTCCACGTACTTTTTTTTTTCTTTTTCATATATATATTTTTTTCTTTATCCATTTTTTTCTATTTTTAATATCATGATTCTCGTAATCGTAAGACTTCGTTGAGTTTAAAAAAGTACAATAAGGTACTTTTTGTAGAATTATCGAAGATGTTATCGAGGATGGTTTTCTTCGAGGACCAAAGGAACGTAGCTAAAAGGATGCAAGATTCGCGGTGCAACAATAATTATGGGCAGCAGCAGTCACCGTGCGGAGTTGCGCAAGCGCTACGTTCTTTTCGTCCGTCGAACTGTTTGTGAGAGAATAGTATTTGGTGTGTGTGTATACGTGCGCGTGCGCACGTGTATGGGTGTATGTGTGTAGATACCTCAAAGAGAAAGAAAAATATAGACATGGGAACGGGGTAAAGAGGAGTGGCGAAGAGAGGAGAGGAGAGGAGAGGAGAGGAGAGAAGAGAAAGAAAGCAAAGAGGGTCGTTCGAAAAGAGTACGGTGAAAAAAAGAAGAGACTCGTTGGCGATTCCGCGCCAATTCCGTAGGCAGCCCCATCTATGTAACTTTCTTTTCCTGAATCTCTCGGTATGAGTTTCGTGAAAGTATTACCGTTTAGTAATGATGAATTTGCAATGATGGTTTTTCTTTCTTCAATCGAAACGATCATTTTTTTCGTTTGTAATTTTCATTAGAATGTTTTTTTTTTATCACTTTTCATTATATTCAGCAAATAGAATTTTTATATCATTAGTTCGATATTAATTTTGTGCTTTATTCGAAGGTATACCTATCGAAAGATTTATTAAATTTAACTTATTAAATGTGAAATCTAGAACGTGCTATACTGTAATATTGGGATGTTGGAATGTTTTCTTTAATTATAATCGGGTTTATTTTTTCTTCTTTTTTTTCATCACTTGTTTTTTATATATAATTTAATCTACACTTCCGAGTTATAAATCTTCGGACTGACCTTTCAGTATGTTAATAATCAACGAATGAATTTCAAATTACAAGAAGAATCGATTAAAAAAGCTTTGCGTACTTTCTCCTACGATTATTGATTGAGAACCACTGCTTACGGAACGAAGCCTGCTACACACACAAGTGCGCGCGCACACATATTTAGAAACGCGTCGCGATACAACCGTATGGTTTTGCGATGTTCTCTCACTGACGTCGTACGATCTTGGCCGAACATTTACGAATATAGACGAATGGAGGTTGATTTAAATAATGACTTATTTAATTGCGATAAGTGACAGAATATGAACGAGAACGTCACGAGACTTGGTCCTGTTTGGTAGTTGCAGAAAATATTCTCTGATTGTGATATATACATATATATTTATTTGTTAAATATATGATGAGAAGAACAATAAACAGAAAGGCATATTTTATATTAAATAAAAAAGTACATTGTTTAGATCCACGCTCGTGAAAACTTATGTTTGTAATTTCAATTTGCGTTCCAATTATCTACGAAGTGCAGTTGCGCGTAAAAACGTACGAGTAAGATACGTTACATCGTTTGATAGTGGAAATTAAGTAAGTTTTTTTACGTAAGTTTCTAATCAGGTTTTCTTAAGGAAAAAAGAAGATATATATATATATATATATATATATATATACCTATACTTGGAAAAGAATCCTATGAGGAAGAAATCCTTTATCGTGCGATCGAATGAACGGCAGGTTCGAAATTTCGAAGTCCGAGCACCACTGTTTTTTTTATTTTTGTATTTTTTTAAGTGAGACCAGCGCATGCGCATACGAAGTTCTTGGACGGAAAATACGCGTGTACTCTTTGGTAGCGCGACGGAGAGAAGCGAGCTTGTGTCGTCGTCGTCATTCTCGTCGTCGTCGTCGTCGTCGTCGTCGTTGTCGAGCAAACGAACATAGCCGAACATTGCCGAGCATCGAGCAGTAACATCATCGACGAGCCGTCGAGGCACCACAGCTCACTTTGCTCCGAGCTGTCGAACGCGACGGGCGTAAAAATCCTAATCGCGTTGCGCTTCTATATTTTCTTTATTTCTAATTCTCACAGACTTTCGCTTCCCATCTAATAACAATCGTCTATCATTTTTCTCGCTTATTTCTTTCGCTATATATAAATACGCTCGCGATACGTTATCATCATCGTCATCGTCACCGTCATCATCATCATCATCATCATCATCATCATCATCATCATCATCATCATCATCATCATCATCATCTCCTTCACCGGATCTTTTCATATATAATATTTCTATCTCGTGTAGAAAAAATCACGCGTTATTTCATATCATTCGACATCGACGATATTATTTTTCTCGTTTTAGTTTCACGATCGATCGTTCTTTTCCTTTTTTTAAAAAAAAATTTTTTTTTTTTTTTGTTACATCTCAAATAGATTCCTCACGTTCATTCATTCGTTCTTTTCGATCGATTTT
The DNA here is from genome assembly GCF_014466175.1 of Vespula pensylvanica. Classification (NCBI taxonomy): domain Eukaryota; kingdom Metazoa; phylum Arthropoda; class Insecta; order Hymenoptera; family Vespidae; genus Vespula; species Vespula pensylvanica. The sequence continues at coordinate 3,421,414 of NC_057693.1, forward strand.
CCTTCCAGAACTCTCGATCATAAAATACACAGAGAGACAAGGCCACTTTGATAGAGAAGCTTATTCTTGTGATAGCTTCAGTATCCTTCTTCTTCCTGTATCTCTTTATCTGTCTATTTATTAACCTTTTTCTCTTTATCAATCTCTTTCTCTCTCTCTTTATCAATCTCTCTCTTTTTCATTCTCTCTCTCTCTCTCTCTCTCTCTCTCTCTCTCTCTCTCTCTTACACACACACACACACACACACACACTCATGTCGTTAAAATCTCAAGTTTGGTCGTTCTCGCTCGGAAACGTCGATCGGACGACAGATCTGAAGGACGATTGTGGTCGCGATCAGAATGGAAATGGCTGAAGCTACGAAGCACTTTCTAAAATTGCGTGATATAGGATTCGATCGTGATCAGAGTTACTGCTCAAATTTTGATAATTGGAGACGCACGAAACTAGACGAACGTTACGAAATATGGGAAAGTAAAGGGGCAAGAAGATAAAGAATATAGATGAGGAAAGTAGAAGGAAAGAAAAATATAAGGAAATAGAAAAAAGGGGAAGGAAATAAGGGATGGTAGGATAAGCACAACGGGCAGCAGCCATTTACACCTGGCTCGAGTTCCTCGGAGGTATATAAGGGACACAAGGTGCGCATGGTAACCAAAGGCAGGCAGACAGAAACCTTCCCCTCCCCCTTTCCTCTCTTCCTTCTCCTCCCAAGCCAGCTTTGAATCAATAATCTCCGGTCACGATTATATATAAGCTTTCTTCCTCTTTCTCTCTTTTTTCTCTCTCATTTTTCTCCTTCTTTTCTCTCTCTCTCTCTCTCTCTCTCTCTCTCTCTCTCTCTCTCTCTCCCCTCTTTCCTTTTCTTTTCTTTCTTTTCATCTATCTTTCTGTCTGTGCATCGAATCGCGAAAATATCGGATATAATACTTATGATTAAAAATTGCGATGAGGTATGAAGGAACTATACAAGAGGCAAAGAGACGCAACATAAAAGTGCGCGCGCGAGAGCGAGCGAGAGAGAGAGAGAGAGAGAGAGAGAGAGAGAGAGAGAGAGAGAGATAGAGGTGTTCTTTTTCTCTGTCTCTCTCACGTGTGGAAATTGATTTTCCTCCGCCGTATCCTCCTGGCCTTGTTCGAGCGGTGCGCCAGTATCAGCGCCGCGAATTATTGATCTCGCTATATCCTCTTCTCTCTTCTACTCCAACATTTATGGGATTTTCGAGGAAAAGAAAAGAAAAGAAGAGAATAGAAAAGAATAGAAAAGAAAAAGAAAGAATAGGAAGGAAAGGAAAAGAAAAAAAGCACAAGGAGATACGATAATCGACGATCGAACATTATAGCGTGATAAAGAAAAAGGAGATAGTCGTTAGATATATCCTTGGATATTTTTATTTCTCTCTCTCTCTCTCTCTCTCTCTCTCTCTCTGTCTCTTTCTCTGTCTCTGTCTCTCTCTCTGTCTCTGTCTCTCAGAAATTTCTATCAGCACGTTAAAAGGATCATTATTTATTAATTCGTTTTTGTTCTTTTTTCTTTCTTTCTTCTCTTTAAAATAAAGGATGTCTTCGATCAAAGCCTGGAACGTCACGGGTCCGCCAAGCCGGCCGGTGGTTCGAGCATGATCGAGAAGACGGATTGTGATCCCGTGGATTGTGAGATGGAGGTCGCGCGGGAGATCCAAGGAGGCCTAGTAGAAGCAACGCGTACGATTACGGAGAAGCAAGAGAAGGAAACTTATGAAAAGAACGAAGATGGTACAACAACATCATCATCATCAACAACAACAACAACTTGCAGCGAATCGAGCGGCTGCATTCTTTTGGACAAATTCGTTCCCGAATGTTTTCGAGAAGAAGAAGAACGTATGCAGGTCGATGAGAATGTCGAGACCCAATCGAAGACGACCGTTGACGTCTTTTCGGGTTCTTCGTCATCGTCATCGCCGTCGCCATTGTCCTCGCCATCATCTTCGTCTTCTTCGTCGTTGTCAAGAAAGAGACCAGCCGGTAGCGACTTTCTGTCGATCGATACAGATGCCAAGAGAATCGGCGTGGAGATGTCCGAGGAAGAAACGAATCAATTGAAAAACGACGTCAAAAGACTTTCGCCCGTTGAGATAAGCCTTCGAGAACGTACACTAGGTGAGATCTCATTGACTCCGGAATCACGGTTGTTTTGCGAAGACGTCAACAACGTCACGTCGGAGAATTTATCATCGTCCAATGTTTCTCGAATGATACGTCATAGGCAAACTATGATTAATGATTTGGTCGATGCTAATGAAGATAGTACGAAGACACGATCAAAGTCTAAGATCTATAAAACGGACGAGACGATTGAAAACGACGAATGTACTAGAAGCGTCGAAATCACGGAGAACGTCGAATGTAAATTGCATAAGGATAACACGGACGACGGCGTTGATAATGACGATAATGATGATGATAATGGTGATGATGATAATGGTAATGATGATGAAAATTCCTGTTGCTCAACGTCGTTCCGTGAGAATGACATTCTCCCTTGTGAAGACGGAGTCGTTGACGATTCCAAAGCCGATACGTCCGTCGTCATGAAGTCGGAGAAAGAAGAAGGTACAGATTCTCTGCGTCAGTTGGTTGTCATGCTGAATCGTGTGGACGAAGAGATCAAAGATAAGTCGGATCCTAAGGAATGCAAAAACAATGTTCTTAGTGCGATGAGACCGAGAAAGATTCCTCGAGAAGACGGCGGTACGACTGCGAAGGACAATGTATACGAAACGATGCTAAAGACTAATTTGTCGCCTCGTAAACTGATCGTAGTGCTAAATCGTATAGACATGAAGGAAGGTGCTAAAAAGGAGAAAGGAAATGTTGACCGATGCGTTGATAGCAATATAGTCGAATCTACGGCAGATTGTCGAACAAAAATTGATAGTACGATGCAAAAAATATCTACTCGTTCTTCCGTGCAAAAGCTTTTAGACATGAACAATATTGTAAGTTCGAAGGATGGATACACGGAAGAAAGTAACAAAAACGATTCGCTTTTACTCGATAGTTATCCGGTCGTATTGTCTGGTATAGAGAAGGAAAATAGCGTTGACGATGTAAGCAATTTGCGGCAAGCCGAGTTAAACGAGGAAGTCGAAATCGTAGGTTCGGAAACGCAAAGGGCACTCTCCCCGACAGTGTCCATTGTGGCTAAGTATGATGATCCAATTTCGTTGGACTCGAATGGAATAGCTTTCGATGAAGCCACACGTTATTCGATAAGAAATAAAACGAAAATGATCACCGAGGAGGAGGAGGAGCAGGAGGAGGAGGAAGAAGAAGAGGAGGAGGAGGAGGAGGAGGATGATGAGCTCGGCGAGGAGGAAGAGTTACGAGTTGAGAAAAATGTTGCGAGGAGAAGTAGCGTGTTACAGAAATTAAATAAAGAAGAAGTGCCTAGCGGTGGGGCGGTAGTGATCGAGAAACTCAAAGAGGAGGAGGAAGTCGTTTTGGCGACGTCGTCGACTATGCCGAACGAAGATGACGATCATTTGCGAAATCTTGACTCGTCTGATTTGGATTCGTCCGAGACAACAACGCCAGGTTCACCTGGAGAAGCGCTGGAAGCTTCTGCCGATGTCCAAGAAGCGATTGATACCGAGACAGAAACCGAGACTGGTTCCGACAGTTCCGAGATGCCAACGTCCATTGTTCGTATTCGCGGCACCAGCTGCGAAGGAGAAGACATCGCCGATGCAGCGAATAATTGCCCCGAGAATGAGACTCTCTGTTGCGACGAGATAGCGTCCGAGATGATAACCAGGCTCGAGCCAGAAAAACCAGAACCTTTCACCGAGGATTCCGCAGAGAGTTTAGCGTTGACGACTGGTGCAAGAGACGAGGTTAGATCCGACGGGAGCGATTCTGGTCTTGGAAGCGAAATACCTGGAGATCCTGGACCAGCACCAGCTCCAGAGAGCGATTCCGAGACGTCTTTTCTTGACAGAATACCGGATGATATTCTTTCCGACAAGGAAAAAGGTGAGAGACTCCTCTTGGTCCTTCATATTATCTTGCACGATACGAACGAATACTTTTCAATTTTATCTTATCAGTTCGCGAAATCCGCTTATCTTGGTTGATCGACAAGGTCGTCGTCGTCGTCGTCGTCGTCGTCGTCGTCGTCGTCGTCGTCGTCGTCGTCGTCGTCGTCGTCGTCGTCGTCGTCGTCGTCGGCGTCGTCGTCGTCGTCGTCGTCGTCGCCCTCGCCTTTTATCCAGCACGATCGATCCATTTCACTGTTATCTATATTTACTAGCATTGATCGTTTCCACTTCCGACGAATCGAGTTCCATGGAGACTTTTTTACGAAAAAAAGAAAAAAAAAGAAAAAGAAAAAACGCATGACTTTAAAAGAAGATCGTATCATTTCGTTTAACGATAATCATAATACCTTTCAAGCTCCAACGTAACAAGGATCAACATTTCCCCGCATTTTGTACCTATCGAATCGTGTGTAATATCAACCAGCATCTAACTGCGCTCACCATCCGGCAGAATGGGAGAAAAGAGTATCGATAAGTCTCGCATCGAATACACCAACACGACGTTTTCTAACGATAATCATTTTCTTCTCTTTAGCTGTGAACCAACTAGAGGAGAGCTTTGTACCGGAAACGAGTGTCCCTGGGGCATCGCAGGCTACGTTAGCGACGTTCCGAAATCCTCCGAAAAGCAATCTTAAACGTAGACTGACTGATTGTATGGAAGGAGAACCGAGCCCTAAAAGAAGCAATACTACCGAGGAGCCTATGAAGAAGAAACGAAACATCCATTTTGATGCCGTTACTGTTTATTATTTTCCTCGAGCGCAAGGTTTCACTTGTGTTCCTTCGCAAGTAATGGCAATTCTTTAATTTCATTCGTTAATTATAAATCGAAGATACTTCGCATCCTAAAATCTATTTGATCTTTTTCTTTCAGGGTGGTAGTACTCTAGGCATGAGCGCGACTCATACGCACGCCGAAAGGTTTTCTCTTTCCGAACATGCGGCCGAGCAAAGGAGATTGCATCGGGCTAGATTGGCGCAGCTACGTTCAGAACGTGCAGCAAATTGCGCGACGGAAGCTGCTTCGAGTTCGGAAGATCCGAGCGACGA
>NC_057693.1:3431549-3454049 GCF_014466175.1 Vespula pensylvanica
GGTGGCGGTAGTGGTGTGGTGTGTTTCTCGTGTCGCCGAGACCGTCTGGTGGAAGTTAGCGTTTGTCCGTGAGCCATCGAGGAGGTTTGTACGTTCGTTTCATATACTTTCGTATTTCGTTAGGAACAACGGGAACGACAGAAGCCATAGGGACACGAGTACATCGAGTAAAGGAGTATGAACACTTCGTGTCTGTAACGTTTTTTAGGGGGATATCGCGACGATAGAATTTGGAACGGGCATGAGATTGGACAATGTTTTTAACGGTTATTTCGGAAAGTGCATAAGCCAAATATGGCTAATTAATGGTGTTTTTATAAATAGTGCTATTTAATGTGTGCGGCGTGCAAGTGCCGTTGACGTTTCGTGTGTCAGTGTCCTCTTTCTCTCTCTTTCTCTCTCTCTCTTATTCTCTCTCTTTTTCTCTTTTTCATTCGGCGTCTCTCTCTCTCTCTTTCTCTTTTATACGGAAACCGTTCTAGTCTTTCCTCTTTGGCGTGCATCGGAAAGAAGGGGATAGAGTAACGGAAGAAAAAAATAGAGGATATATATATATATATATATATATAGAGAGAGAGAGAGAGAAATAGAAAGAGGAAGAGAGAGAGAGAAAGACTGCAAGCTTCTCTCTCTCTCTCTCTCTCTCTCTCTCTCTCATTGCCATGCCAAATGACAGGTGCGAGGCGCCCCTCGAAAGATTATCCCCATTGTTGACCATAGGCTACGTCGTTCCCGCGTTATTCTTATACGTCGCCGTACTCGCAGAATGACGAGATTACGTCGGGCCTCATCGTTTTTTCGGAAGTCAGGCGAAGAAGAGGAGAGACAACAGCAACGACGACGACGACGACGAAGACCAGGAGGAGTACGGATTCCCTCGCGCTAGCGACAGGCTATGAGCGCTGACAATGGGGACGACTCCTTGGTAATTATCATACCTTTCTCTTTTTCCCTTACTCTCTCTCTCTCTCTCTTTCTATCTTTCTTACTTGTTCCCTTTCCCCATCTTTCTCTCTCTCTCTTTTTTTCTATCCATCTCTTTCTATCTGTCTTACTTGTTCCCTCTCTTTCTTTCTCTTTCTATCTATCTATCTATCTTACTTGTTCCCTCTCGCTCTTTCTCTCTCTCTCTCTCTCTTTCTCTCTCTCTTTCTCTTTTTCTCTATCTATCTGTCTATCTATCTTACTTGCTCTCTCTCGTTCTTTCTTTCTCTTTCTCTCTGACACTCATTCGGTCGTTCTCGCACGCTCGCGTGCGTACGCTCGACGGTTCTCCATACCGTTTCCGTTTCCATCGTCTCGTTTTGTTACATTGCAGCCATGAGACACCGAAGCGGTGCTCGTTATCGCTCGGATTGCTTCGTCGTGTACTTTCAAATGCACCTGATCAAACGTCTACATAATTATAAATATATATATATATATATATATATATATATATATATCATATTAATGAGGTATCGCGATATCCTTTGATATGCCATATCTATTATTATTATTATTATTTTTAATCGATTAATTGATATTTTATTTAAAGGATTTGATAAAGTTAGTTTCGAAACACGTTGTGTTATCATCGATTTAATTTTGAATTTAGATATATCTATATGGAAGGATTATAAATTTTCTATGCTTTTAGACGTCATGTTCTTTCCTGTTTTATCTTTATTTTCTTCTTTACATTTTCACAGGAAATTTGTGAAATATGAGCGACGGATTTGTATCGTTCTTTCTCTTCCGGTATGTCTCTAAACGAGATCGTATGACGTAGGTATATACTTCGAGCAGGCGCTTTCACCTAAAAGCGAAACGCTAACGATGTAGCGTCCTTCCTTCTTACGACCCTTTCGTGAAAGTAAAATCATTTCAATGACGGCAAATTTAAGCGACGAAAATGTTTGAAATTCAAGAATGATCCTATTCATGCGTGAACGATGATGATAATGATTATGATAATAATAATAAAAATAAGAATAACAACAAGCACAAGACAATAGTACAAAAATAAAACTTAAATCTGAACAATGCATCATACTACGAGCATACACCATAAATAATAATTGAAAGTGAAAACTAGAAACTATAGTTGGATAGAACGATATAGACAAAGATAGGGATACCGTTAATAACAGACAAGCCATCATATTACGAGATAAAATGTAAGAAATTAGTTATTCTTATAGATACATGCATCAATACCATATGATAAAAATATATTAACAAAATATGAAGAAAGAAAAATAGATAAAGATATGATCAACTTGAAATAGAAATAGAGAGAATATGGCAACAGAAAGGAAGTAATAATAGTATCATTGGTATCACTCTACATTTGTTCACAAAGCATTTAACTCAGCTCGGTTTACAACGCAACATACATATCAGAATTCAAAAGGCAATAATTTTAATAACACGTGAAATAGTCGTAGTAAATTATTAAATCAATAATATACACATACAATAGTAGTATATGAATAGATATATCAATAGTTCGTGCATTAAAACTATCCCACGATGAAACGCACTTAAACAAATATAATAATAATAATAATAATAATAATAATTTATAATTTTATATGTAATAATAATAAGAATGATTATTTATTGGATTAATCCATAAGAAATTTTATTCATTTACACATAACATACATATTAGAACGATTAAATATTATGAAAAATTATACTTAATATTTAGAAACAACGTTGATCGTAAGGATTGCGATAGAAACTCGGGATTTCTTCTATAACAGTGAAAATGATCGTCTCACATATGGACGATGAAATCCTACGTAACAAATTGGCACGTGGTTAGAGTCACGTGGTGAGCTCTCTCGATCATTCTCGAATGACTTCGTAAATATACTTCGTTTTGAAAAAATATATCTAAAGTATCGAAAGAATTCGAAATTTTCTTATTTCATGTTTTCAACATTGACGTCTCTCGGAATATGTACACGCGTCTACAGTGCATACAAACATATATATATATGTACATATGTACGTATATGCATACACACTTACGTATTTACACACATACTTATGCCCATATTTATTTCTATTGCAAATATTTGAAGATTCGTAGAATGACGAGTTTGTATTTACGATTCTTATTCGTAACCAAACGAGTGACCTGATGTTTTTCTTTGGTACAAATTTAAATTCTGAGTAGAATCGTATAACGTAAATGTTATATACGACCTCAGTCGTATTTCCTTGGTTGTCTTTTGAATTTTCGTTATGCCAGTGTATTCTATTCTTTTTACCATTCCAGTCACAGTCCGAATTCGAGGGTCGTGCGTTCAACGACACCCAAGAGTCAATGAAACTCGTAAGCTAAGGTAGTAAGTTCGATATCGTGACACGCTTTTGCTATATTTACACGCTCGTTAATTTTATCGATCCTTATTTTTTTATTTTTTTTTTTTAATCAATTCTTTCTTCGATCTCCAGGATCTTGAAACGGAAACAAGATCTTGTTCTTTTTCTTTCCTTTTTTTTCTCTTTTTTTTCTTAATAATTTATGCTAAAACATTTATGAGTAATAATTGTGTATTTATTTTTTTTTTTTGTTACATTATTACTTTTAATCTTGTACCGTTCGTTATCTTATTTACGTATATTGCATTTGTCTACCGATTATCATCGTCATTTCTATAAAAGTTTAAATAGATTTATATAAAAATATTAATCTAAATATTTTTTAAATATTACGAAGATCTATACAACTTTTATATTATATAGATTCATATCAACGTGATCCGAGTTACAATCATTTGAGAAATTTCGTAAAATTTATCGTCGCATTTAAATGAAAGTGAACGCATTTGTAAAGTACTTAGCAGTCAATCGAGACTCCCCGAGCAGTAGTTTATATTTTATGTTAGACGGATAGTGTAGTAATCTCGACGTCAAGGCAAAGGAAACATTTAGGAACACTTAGAATGCATTACTTGTATTCGAAGGAACGAACGAAACGCATATTATTCGATATAAATGCGAGGAGACGCAATGTAGTAATGCTATTTTTTTCTCCTTCTTTTTCTCTTTTCTTTTCTTTCTTTTTTTAAATACATTATTTAAGATTTTTTTACAACAATGAGTTAATAATTTTAATTAACACGAAATGATCGATGGTATATGTTTCCCAGTTATGAGTTAATGATAATAAGTTATTAATTTTCTCGAATTTATTATGAAATAAATCAAAGATCGTTCGGCCAATTTGTTCTTATATATTTCATTTGTTGTTATTATTAAATGTAAAAGAAACGTTTCATTCGATATAACAGAATCATCGCGTTTATTGGGAAAGGTAGGCCGGGGTAAAGCGTTTATGAGAATGCAAAGTAATACGTGTCAAGTCTAACGAGGCGCGTCGGGTCTCGTCTCGTCTCGTCTCGTTGCGGAATGCAGAAAGTTGAGAGAGAGAGAGAGAGAGAGAGAGAGAGAGAGAGAGAGAGAGAGAGAGAGAGAGGGTGAGAGGGAGGGGGAGAAAAAGATAAAAAAAAGAAGTCAATGTAGCGCAAAGATCGACACAAGAGTTCACAAAAGAGAACGGAATGCTATAAAAAAAAATATTGTCCTCTTTTTTCTTTTTAATAAACATACGGACACCCACCCATACACCTACACACAAATATTCATTTATTCATTAAGACATAGAAAATATGAAATCGTAGAAAGGTTTTATACGATCATCTCGATCGTGTATGTATATATATATATATATATATATGTTTGTGGTTTTAAGGGAAAATGCCGCTTACTACACGTTTTCACTTTCGAGATATATATTCTTTATAAAGTTCTGAACGCGTCAATATTATTATTATTATTATTATTATTAGCAATGTTTCCTTGTTTTGTTTTTTTGTTGTTGATTCCTTCTTTATTTGTTTTTCTTTTTGCTTTATAACGATATAAATGCAAATATATTTCCATGCATTCTTTTTCCGACAAAAATATATATAAATTATATTCCGCTGACCAAATTAATTGTATAAACTCAAATTTATTGAAATTGTAACATACGAGGTTTTTTCTTACATCACAGATACACACACACACACACACACACACACACATCTATAAGAGAGACCGTTCCAATCGAGAGAATAACCTCGAGGAGTCGAGGAGACGTATCGATTTCAGAAATGTCACGAAAAAAATTGGTGACCGCGTCCTGTCCGAGCCGACACGTAGGAACTATTCTTTCCAGACACGTTTTACATTTTCAGTATTACTCGAACTATCTCGAGAAAAAGATATAGATAGAAAGACATAGATCGATAGATAGGTAGGTAGAGACAGACAGACAGACAGACAGACAGGGAGAAAGAAAACCGGAGGAAACTCTTTCGCTACGTTGCGTTTGCACTCGATTCGAAATGGACATCCGACTTTCTCACGATCGAGTTGCCTCCCCGTGGGAAGATCGATTCGTGCGAATCGTGCGCGCGGGAGCACATTTTCCTTTCCTTTCCTCTTCGACGACTCGAGATGTGTTTTACTCGATCGTACTCGACTTTTTCGTTGCATCGTCTTATAACGGGTTTTACACGAACGCTTACAAACGGGATGCCGATCGTTCACGAAGAACCGTTTTTGGAAGTGTAACGTTAGAGTATCGATTGTGTCACTTTTTATCTGTCTCTCTCTCTCTCTCTCTCTTTTCTCGCTACTGTCTTGCGTTATACCGCATTACCGTGAGGCGTGAACCACGAACGTAAATCACGCTGTCGTGCTCGTTTCAGTTTTTTTTTTTTTTCATGTTTCCTTATCATCGGATAATTCATGGAACTGTTGTTCAAATGGGATTTTTAATTTCTGTTTAATTAACTACGATTGAAAACAACTGAGAGAGAAAGAGAAAGTGAAAGAATTAATATCCTTTTTATCTGTATAGAAACATCCTTTGTTTCACGCTTGCTACTGCCACGATTGAAAATCGAACCGGTTCGATCGTATCAGGACTGATTGTGAGAGGTATCGTGTTTGACGTCAAAGGCAATCCTCACGACAGGCATGTTCACACGAAAGCGTGATTCACGATCGTCGTTCACGCCTCGTAAGAACGATGCATTATGACATACTAACGATATCCGAAGAAATTATTGATTTCTGATTATTTTACTTACACTGGTTAGTCAAATAATTAATACTTTTGCATACGAGCGAATTATTGTCATTAATTTTACGAATAAATTAACGGGAATGCAATCGTTTAAATCGGTGTGCATCTTAAAATAATAAATTTCCATCTAAAAATAATTCGTTCTTATTTTTATACGTTGATATCGATGGGATCGCGTTAAATTGTAAAACTTTCGGAATGTTATTGTTTCGTTTTGAAACAATGGTCGGTCAGTTTACATGATCGATCATTTTTTTTATGGAATAACAACGCAATCGTTTCTATATATTTCATAGAGATTATTAGAGCATATCGGAAATACTTCGAAGAACGTTTAGATTTAAAATAGCGAAACGGTCGTTGTTAGGCCGTTTTAAATGATCGTAAGAATTGGCAAATTCATGTTGTTTCGTAACGGAATCTGGAAAGTTGATTAGAAAAAATGGAAGTTTCATTTACCGTACCGTACGATTCGTATTTCACCTCGTCTCATATAATAATAATCGTTACATCGACGAGTCGAGTCTAAACTTACGTGATCGAACGATCGTACTCGATTCGTTACCGATAACGTTACTCACATACATTTTCCGATAGTTTCATTCTTATTCGAACAAGTTAAATTCGAACTTACTGATTTGACCGGTTTGAACCGATTAACTCTTTTGACGAATACGACCTTGTCTTTTATAATCTCACTTCTTCTTATTCTTCTTGCGAGGACTCGTACGTATTTGTGTGGAAATGCATGACGAACGTCAAGGTTATTCCAATTTGTCTTTGTCGAGAACAGGACGGACAATAGCAATTTTGTAGAATCGAGTTACGCGAATAAATTACTTATCTTTTAATATCAATGATGTTTTCAATTCACGTGTGTGTGTGTGTGTGTGTGTGTGTGTGTGTGTGTGTGTACAATATATTTTGTTTCGAAAGAGAAAATGAAGAATTAAAAGCACAAAATCTATTAGAGTTTAATTTATTATTTTATTACAGTTTAATTATGTTAGATTTAATTCGCGTTAAAGAATCGAGTCTTTAAAAAATTTAAAGAGAAAGCTAAAAAAAGATATCTTCGATAGATAGTTCACCCTTTCGTTAATTTATGCGACACTTATCGAATGCCTCGCAAAATGGCGTATACGTGATAGCATATCCACTAATATGAAATATTTGATCGATCTCGTTAATAAGTAGATAATCTTTAAGAGTCGTTAGGCGTGGTGGTTCATCGTGAATCATTGAAGACACCCACGTTAAGATCTAAGAATCGTACGAACTATCGTGTGCTCCCAAGTACATTATTTCTTTGTCTCTTGTATAATAAATTCGTTAAATCGTTTTAACCGTAGGTTTGACGCCCTCGCTAAATAGGATATAGATATTAGGTTCTCTTTCGAAAATGGACGGGAACGCATGAACGTAGGAAAATGTTTGAACGGGGATTGAGCTCAAGGTCGAACGAATAGCGAGGGTAACACTATACTCGTGAGCGAAAGATTAACATGACTCTCTTAATTCTCATTTGTTAATACTCTTTAATTCGATTTACGTTTGGAATGGAACGAATTTAGTTTAACTTTGAGAATCACTGCTTAAGAAAAATCATCGTGCGTTTCTTAATAACCGAAAGCTGAGAATAATTCGTGTTCTAACGTGAAAGTTCCGAAGAATATCTTCCCCAAGAGGTGCAGGCTCAAAAAGAGAAGACGTTCACGACGTTAAGGATCTAATCTTCATTTTCCGTTCTATTCTCGTCCTTGTGAGAATAATTTACGTTCTTCCAAATCTAGTTCTTCTCTCGTCTCGTTCTCGTCTCGGTCGTTGACTCGACGATTCCTCTTTCTCCTCTTCCTCCTCCTTCTCTTTCTCCTCCTCCTCCTCCTCCTCCTTCTTCTTCTTCTTCTTCTTCTTCTTCTTCTTCAACAACGACTATGACTACGACGACGACGATGACGGCGACGACGACGACGACGCCGTCTCGCCTTATGGTTGATTTTACATTAGCAATGCTATAGTTTAAATTAATCGTTGTCTAGCAAGTTCTTTTTGTCTAGCCTATCTATCCGAAGTAGGTTTTTAGCGGTAATAAGGCGGTACTTTCGAGATTTATTCGAGTCATATGTAATAGTGAATAAGTTAGAAAGTCGATTTCAGAAAAAGGGTTATAACGGAAAAGTAATATAATATTCAATCCGGAATACAGAAAAGATCATGATGACGATGACGATGAGGATGATGAGGATGATGAGGTCAATGTACGGTACGTTGCTTAAGGCTCAAATATTTATCGTAGTTAACAGCCGAGTAGTTTGTGGACCACAAAAAGGGTGGGGGAAGGGGGCCAGATATAGAAACGCGATTCTCGCGTATACGCATATGCGCGCTGGTACGAAAGCGAAGGATCTTGAAAAACGATTAATGTAAGTCCAAGACATAATTATCCGCGTCCGCCGCACATTTGTGGTTTTAAAAAATACCCTGGCTCATTCCGTAAAATCTCTTTCAGGGGTGCTCAATCTCACGATAATTTCATTCTGCAACTTTTTTCTCTCAATGTTTTCTCCTTTTTTTCCATCTCTTTTTTCCCTCTTTCTCTTTTCTTTTTTTTTTTTTTTTAAACAAATAGTCGACGAATTGTGACTTATTATTTCAATGTATTTTTACAAACGGTTAGATCTAAGCCTTTTTGTTTATTTATTTTTTTCTTTAATAGACAATCGGTGAATCATTTCCTGCGAAAAACGGGGAATACCTTATTTAGCATGGTGTTTAATTATATGCATAACCATACTTATCGTAACTCGTTATCGCTCACGGTTTCGTGCCCTTGAATTCTTATTTCTTATCTCGAGTCGGCTATTTTTTTCAACGAGGTGCAACGTTACGAGTAGTGACGTAAAGAGTAGTCGATTCTAACGTCGAATTACGTCACAATAACGTACGTCACGTCTTTAAAACTGTTTGTTAATTATTTACTTGTGTGTATATATATATATATATACATATTTACGTAAATCTCTACGTCATTTAAACGCGGATGAAAGCATTAGCGCAGTCGCTTTCAATGAGATCGCGTGGATATCGATTAGCTTTATACTAAAACAACGATTATTTCGATAATTTATTTCAACATTTCTTTTTTTTTAAACGATTCAAGCCTATTTGTTTATTTATTTATTCATTTGTTTCTTTTTCTTTTGTAATCGTTATATAACGTCAGACAATTTGATTTTTCATAGGAAAACCTTTTACATAAAAATTGCATAATTTTTTTGCCTTTCTATGTTAGAAATTTATTATTTTCATTGTATCTTCCTTCTATTTTTCTTTTTCTTTTGTGAAACTAATACTTTCGAAGTTAATCATAGTGGAAAAATCAAATCAGATCGTTGGACATGTATAATATCGAAGGATTCGTTCAGAAAGAGAGAGAGAATGAGTAAGGGAGAGAGAGAGAGAGAGAGAGAGAGAGAGAGAGAGAGAGAGAAGGAAAGAGGATATTTTCTCGGAAAGCTTTGAATAGACCAAAAGATCGTAGAACCCTTCGTACATCGAGACGACTTCTGTTCTCTCCAGTACGAAGGGATGAGTCGAGTTCGATGACTCAACGTTTTATCGGGAGGGTAAATGCGAGGGTAAATTGTCGTCTAGTCTGGCTGGTCGTCCAGACGAGACAAATATTTCATTGAATTAATATTCAATTTCGTATCATATTAATCGCAGTTATGCGTATTACTTATTTTATTTGTGTATTTTATTCACATAGAGAACGTTAGGTTTTTGATGATTAACGCGAGAGAGAACGTAGTAAATAGATGAGTTCATTAATTTTTTTTCTTTTTGTATTCTTTCTTTTCTCTCTCTTTTTTTTTTTTTTCTTTACAGTATGTTGCAACGACGCGAATTAATGTAAAATGCAAATTAGATGCGGTTAATATATTACGAGAAATGGTCGTGGAAAATACGGAAAAACAAACGCGCTAGGTATGGCAGACCAAATGTAAAATGAAATAAAATGCGAAAGATAAGACGATAGTTATTGGTGACTCATGTTACTTGACAAAGAAACATCGTTTATGTTTTTTTTTCTTCTTCTTTTTTCTTTCCTTTTTTTCTACAATTTTTTCTTTTTCCCTTCTTTTGTTACGGTTTCAACGATATAGACCAATAGATGATTCGCGAGGGAGGAAAGAAGGAAAAAATTGAGATTTCAAATCTTCGCAAAACCGAAAAAGTGAAATCTTAAAAGTACCTGCTAAATTAATCGAATATTGTTATTTATCTATATTTCATTTCTAACAGAATCTCGAAATGTGTGCGGGAAAAATTTAATTATCTACTTGTTTAATTATCAAGCAAATAATTCTAATGTAGAAAAATGATCATCTCGAAAGCAGCAGCAAATTACGGTATTAGTTTTAACTATTAAGTAAAATAACATTTTAATCTTAATTTTGTCTTTTCTAAAATAGATGAAAAATTATATTCGATATCATAGAAATATACAAAGATCTTTCGTTGCGTGATCGTCGATATCAACTATAGTAAATTATTTAATATCATATATCATATTTTCTTATAACCATTGACGCAAGCATTCGTTATCGGAATATTTACGTACATATGTATATTCGTTTGGAAAAAATATCGTTTTCAGATTTTTCAAGCGAGGTGTTTCGTTTCTCGTTTATATCGCATTGGATTTATGAATGAATTAAATCGATGAAATGTATAGTATACTACTATCGCATACTCGAGAACGCGCGATAAGAAAATTCATGGAGAATTTTAATGCGTGCGTTCGAGTTACCGATAGAGCGGAAAGCGATATGCCTCGGTAAAATCGAACATCGATGTTACCGACGTCAGTGCAGTGCCGTATATAGTTAAACGATTAGAAGTTACTACGATTCGTGTTCTTTCGTAATTGGAAACGAAATGTTGGATAATAATCGCATGTATAATCTACGTTAATCATTACAAACGCAGTAGGATCGTCGTAAGAAATTAGTTAATTGTGTTGCGGTTCGTTTATATTAAATCGTTATATTAAAGGTTAAGATTTGTTTTAGTCGAGAAAATAAAGAAATAAGAAAGATTCTATGTTCGAGATAATTTTTTCTAAAAATAAGGGAACAAAGAAAATGAATAAAAAATCTGTAGCAATAGGAAAGCGGTCGGTGTGGATACGGTCGATCGGCGGCTCGTTCTTACGACTCTACTTCGGTTCGACTCGGCTTTATTCGAGTCGGCTCGGTTCGGTTCGACTCCCTCCAGCGTCGAGATCTCTCGTCAGCCGGCGGCGTCAGTCGTTGCCGTGACATCGCGTCGTATACTTTATCGTTGTTCGTTCTTGACGACGATCGAATCATCACACGTTTCCGATAGGATCTTGCCATTTTTTATATTATATTCTCGTATTATCGACGTTTACGTAAACTCGTCGATCAAAGAATATTCAAGTGAATTTTAAGTGAATACGTCATTATGGAAGGAATTTGACCGACGCCAGCTTCGCGTCTTTTTCGATCTTTCTTTATTCCTTTCTCTCTCTCTCTCTCTTTCTCTCTCTCTCTCTCTCGTCAGACAAGAGAGAGAAGAGAGTCGAGGATTGTAAAAGGTAGAAAACCGGTTAACATCTGGCGATCGTTTCTTCGACGGAGATCTAAAGTGTTGAAATTGACGAAGCTTTGTTTGCCTTTAATTTGTTTATTCATTTATTTTCTTTTTTGGAATTTCAAAGATCAATTTTCAAGATTAGTCTCAAAGAAAATGTATACTTTCGATAAAGGACCCGATAAAGGAAGAGAATTTTCAACAGAAATACATACAAAATCGTTTTCATCGTTTCGCAGTTCGAAAGATTGGAGATATACCGTTGTTCGAAACTTTGTTTAGATTTTTCTGTACGGTAAGAGTCCTTCCCTCCTTTTGAATATGTCCCTTCTTATTGAACTTTTATTGTATGTGTGTGTATACGATTTTCGTTCGATACGCGTTTAATACGACTTTCGTATTATTAGATTCTCACAGTAAATAGGATTTGAATTAGGATTAAAGAGCTGGGTCATCGATAGATAAGACTTTTTAAGTGGAACGGAATAATCGTTATATATTTCGCGTTATCTAATATCATTTTGCCGAATTAACCATTTTTCGATGTTACTACTATAGCTATGCATCTACATAGTTTGTTTCTCAAAGAAACAATTTATGTATATACATCTGCAATACTAGGTTCAAAAATAATTTAAATGCTAATAATTGATATGATATAAACGAATCAACGACTTGATGAATAATTTTGTTAATCAGAAATTTACAGAAGGTCGATCTAAGGAGGAAAAATCTTTAGTCGTAATATTCCATATAAATATTCACACATTCTTTCGATAACATTTATGTTTTTGTATACGTTTACATGTGTATTTACGTTCTCCGACACGTGTACGTGTGCCCCGGAGCGGTCAGTCTCATTCTGATCTCACAACAATAACGTTACACGAGACAGCGCACGTGTTTTCGTAAAACGTATCATTCCTTTATTACGAATATCTTGATAAAAAAGAATCTTGTTAAAGCACGTGACGAATCAATCTGAAACAATATTTCGTTCGATCAATGATTACATTTATACGTATGTATGATACGATTAAAGTTAGTTATTTAATCATTAGGTTAAATTAATGAATTTTTAATAGTTGTAGTCTCGTCGTCATTCTGTATATTTTTATTATTATGAATTAGATAATCGATATGAATGACGAATATCAATGAATAAAACGATTCGATGATTTCAAACGTGTCTACGACGTTGTAATTTGTTAATTCGTACGAATTTCAATCATTGACAAAACTTTTCCTATAGACATTATTCTCCTGTTTCAAATGTTACTTTATTCAAACTTATCTTCTGAACGTTCAATCTTTTTAATTGTTTTAAAATAATTTGAAAGCTTCTGAACTTTAATAATATCGTAAAGATAAAAGCGTTATAGTACTGTATTCATTATATACAAAATAACGTATATATTTTCATACAAATCTTAAGGATTTTTCAAAGAAAAATTCTTCGACGAAAATAACATAAAAAAAGAAAAAAAAACGATAGAAAAGTCTTTGGAACATCAGATTCGTTTTATTGCAACGTATTTTAACGCTTTCTCTAATTCGTCAGACGATTTGCGAATTTACTTGTTATCCGTTTGCGTGTGCTGTGTGTGTATATATATATATATATACACATACATACACACATGTATATGTATGAATATAATATATGTATAAGTAGAATTGCCAGAGAGAAAAAGTCGAACGAGATCGTCGAACAAGGCCTTAGCCTATTTATCTAGTAGAACAGTCTACGGATCATTAGTTGGGTTGACTAGCGTCGTTGTTGTACACCTTGTGATTTTGATTACTTCTTCTAAACTAATTCACTTTCGAGGTGAATAAGGAGCGAAGCGTAGGAACACCTGTGGTCATACCGATACAAACAAAAAACGAGGATGAACGTCCATTGTGGAGTAACAGCATCTTTTATTTTCTTATTCTTTTTATTTTCCTTTTTTCTTTTTTTACATACGCACGTAGATCTCACCTGAGGACAATAGTACACGTTCGTAATATTATTAATATATATAGTTCGCGTATAGATTAGAAAACTTAGTCGAGCAAGACGTGTTTATTACGTCGACAATACGTTAGCACTTAATTGATACTCCTTAGAATAACTTTGAGACTAGATCCAAGGAGAGTCTCTGGTATGTTGCCAGGATGGGATCACGAATTTTCGATAATCTCGGATAGATCTAAGACAAATGATGAAATATTTCATCATGTGTTTGTCTGTCTGTCTGTCTGTATGTATGTATGTTTATCGAATCGGAAAAAGAAAGATGGTTCAAATTGGAAGAAATATTTATGTATTTATCTTGTAGGTATACGTATTTATCGTAAGCAAAAAAAAAAATATGCATGAATAGTTCGTTTAAGCCCGATTAAGGGCACGACAAAGAATCTTTAGTCATGACGTTCGATGGCCCTCCACCGCTTTGGATGGATTCCATACTTTCGGACTTATTTTTTTGGCGCATCCTATTTACGAGTATTCAAGTGTAAGTAGGGTAATTTTGTCGCATATAAAACAGGCATTGTAAAATGTAAAGTTCAATGTTTAAAGCGTAGTTTAAAATACCTAAATCGAATCGATCGTATTTAGAGAGACACAGCTGGTGGGGCAAGCGTACGAACGTACACGACAAATCGCGACAAAAAATATCCAGAGGACGAAAGAGTCATGTTTTGTAAACCAGTCGAGATTCAGAGAATTTGAAGGAAATACCTGGAGATTCTCAAGGTCGGAATATTTTTCTCAACCAGTATGCTAATAACAAACTAAAAGGTTTCTTCTTTCTCTCTTTCTCTCTGTTTTTCTTTTCTTCGATTCTTACTTTCTCTCTTTCTCTTTCTCTTCTTTTTTTTCTGTTTATTTATTTCTTTTTTATTCAAGTAAATCTGCTCGAAATTCGTGGCAAGTTATTCGAATGTTTTCAATCCATACTTTTCTAAGGTTGTTTCAAAGCGTTTTGTAATTTTACCTTGGATTATTTCGAAAAATATGTATGAATGTATTAAGTAATGAAAATTGTACATAACTTTTCCGTTCGATTCATTCGAATAATTCTATTTTATTTTTCAATGTTACTTTTTCGACAGAGTTTGCTATTGTCATCGAAACAAATATACGTAGAATAAAGCGAAAATAATCCAGACGAGAACGGAGAAATATAAATATTTTTTTGTAAAGAAGAAAAGAAAAGAAAAGGAGAAAGAAGACAAAGAAGAAAAAGATAAATAAAAGGGTTGTGCTAACTTGATGCAAGAAACAGTATGATAAGATGAATAGGTAGAATGTTTTGATTAATCTGGCGAGTGTCAACGAAGTATAATTCTCATTACAACGACGCGCGCACACACACAAATACAAATGCATACGCACATAGAAGATTATGGTACGCTCGAAGAAAGTCGCTTGTGAATATGACGACGAAAGAGAGAGAAACGCAGGGGGAAGGGATAAAAACACAGAGGGGGTTGCTATTAGACGACAGACTCTCGGGAGAGAAACGCGTTCGTGCAAATCTCGCGGACTTCTCTCTGCCCTCGTTTCTTTCCAGGGAAAATTATTTCTTTCGCGAAGCGTACGAGATTGCGAAATTTTTCCGCTCTTTTTTTCGACCTGCAACACGTTCTAATTTTTTTTTGTCTTTTTTCTTTTCTCTTTTATTATTATTATTATTATTATTATTTTTTTGTAGCCTTCTTTATCTTCGAGATGCATAAGTGAGAACGAACGTTATCGTGAAGTATGGAATAAATATGAAAAACCAGAGATCGGATATGTGTGTATATATATATATATTTTTTTTTAATTGATATAAATTAGCTAATAAAAAAATTATATGCATATATATATATATGTATATATATATTTTTATTAATATGAAAATTCAAGAATCGATCCTAATCTTTTTTAATCCTTTTTTTTTTCCTTTTTTTTTTTATATATATAAACAGATCGGTTGCGCCTCTCGGCGTTCGGTGACCGGGTAAAGTACAATACAATTATCATCGTATGAGGAAACGTTAGTCACTCTTTGGCGTCATATTTATCGTTAGTTTCTAATGAAATTAATATACGTCGGAATACCGTTGACAGGATGTTGCATCGTTATGCATTTACACATGCACACACATATGTACCTATATCTCTCTCGAATCTATTCTATAAGTATATATATGTATATATCTATATTCAATATAGGTTTAAATATAAATACTTATTCTTATTAGGAAGACAATGTTTTTCTCATAGAATGATTAAATGTCAAGGAAGACATTTTCTATGAGATGTCAATAATTAAGATTAGATCATTAGAAATTTATCTGGCACGCTCAATTTTTTTTTTCTTTTTTCTTTTTATTGAAATTTTTTTTATTCAATTTATCAGACTGACGCAATAAAATGATATATACTATATTTACTCTTAGAAATATTTGAAATATTAATGTAATAAATAGAAAAATTCGAAATAGTCCTTTTGAAAATTCGTAGATACGAGAATTCGATCGAGAAAGTAGTTTCGTTGCATTTTTATCGTACACATTACGTGTAAGTTCCTCGTTTCGTTTTAATTAATATCGGTCGCTCGTCACCGACACGAAATTTAATTGCAGGGGTTCGTTAATGTCGTTGTATACATAGTTTATTCGATATTTACATACTTCTGTGTCTCACTCTTTCTCTTTCCTTCTCTCGTGTGACAAGTCGTGACAGGCTATTCGAGTTTTATCGAAACGAGGCGTCGACGGGCATCGACACTTTTATCGTGGAGAACTTTTGTTCGATCTTTTTGCGTTTTATCCTATCGTACGTCCAACGTATTTTCGTTTCTTAGATTCTCTTACTTCTCATTTCTTTTATTTTATTTTCTTTCTTTATTTTTCAAAGCAATCTTATCTTTTTGGGATACATGAGTTTGTAGAATGTTACGAACGTAATCTCTTGTCTTTATATAAAGTTGTCTTTTAATACCATTTTTCATCTCTCTTACTTTCTCTCTCTCTCTCTTTCTTTCTCTTTCTCTTTTTCAATGTCTAATTTCCAGCAAAAGGAAGAAAAAAGAAATAAAAGGAAAAAAAAAAAGAGAGAAGAAAAAATTTATTTAATTAACGACAACGATTATTATTATCATCAACGAGTTTATAATGGACAGTCGTTATATATTTATTGAATACATATTCATTTCTTTTTCTTTGAACGATGTATTTTTAACGATAAATCAATATAAAAATGGGCTGTTAAATTATCGGAATGGAAGGAGAAAAAAGTTTTACGGATCGATTTTCGATCGTTTAAATGTTGTTTATTCGTGCGATACGAACGAATATCGAATTCGATACGAACGAATTGAATCGATACAAATATCGAAAGTTTTCATTTATATTTAGGAATATTTAATGGAATATTAATATTAGACGAGGATTGCTCCCGTTTTTTTTTTTAATTTCTTTTTTCTTTCTCTCTTTTTTTGTTTTTTTTTTTACGAGAATAAAAGGAAAAAAATCCGATATCGAGTACTCCCTCGAATATAATAATATCGATCATTTCTCGGCGAGAAAAATCCTAGTCTCAAAGTTGAGAATGAAAATGAAGTTAATTAATGAGGAAGACTCGAAGAAAACCACATCGTCGATTGAAAGTTACGACCTTCCGATATTAATTGTCGACTACTTATCGAAAATCGATATCGGGAATATCGTTTTCATTAACCCTTCTTGTTGCATCGTACGTACGATGCGTTCGTACGCATCTGAATTTATCTCGTTGGCAACGAGACTATATATATAAATACACATATGTATATCGAAGGTTCAATTTAATTAAAAATATCGATTTCTCGAATGTAGATTTCGATTGTTACGAAGATAATGTTAATTAGCAAATATTATTATTCTTGACATTGTTACGTCGTTTAATATGTTCCTTTTTTCTTTTTCTCTCTCTCTCTTTCTTTCTTTCCTTTTTTATTTTTTTATTTTTTTATTTTTTCTATTTATCGACAGATATTCGCTCTTATCGAGTCTCTTGTCTTTCGTTACAGTCGAACGATGAAAACAGCTGTAGTGGATAAAAATAATCAACCTGTTTGTCTCTTAGAAAATTCTATGAAAATTGATTAAAGCCGATAAAGAATTCTCAGAACGAAGAAACGATCACGTCAGTTATAACCGCTTAATAGAAAAAGGTTTCAACTTCAAACGAATCCCTAATTTACAGATCGTTGGCTGAACTTTATCTGAGAAGAAGATTGAAACAAAAATGTGTTAGGCAGATCGGTGATAATAATTTGAACGTATCGACGAGCTTAGAAAGAGAGTATCTTTCTCTCTTTCTCTCTCTTCCTATTTCTCTATTTCTATCTCTATCTCTCTCTCTCTCTCTCTCTCTCTCCTTTCTCTCTCTCTCTCTCCCTCCCTCCTTCTCGAAAAGACATTTTTTCGAGGGAGGGGAAGAAAATAGTACCGATAAGAGGAGAAAGTAAAGAGATTAGAAGGTGAAGAAGGAGAGAAGAGGAAGAGGAGAAGGAGGGGAGGAAAAACGTTCGAGTGATATTAGGACGTGGATGCTGTGGCCCGTGTTGGGGGATGACGGGCTAAGCCCAACGTCGCCCCCGCCGGCGGCCAGCGTTAAGGGCGTCAACAAACTGGCACCCTTTCTTCTTTGCGCACCCTGCAAGCCGAGCCAAAGGAAGAACCAAAATTCCACGCAGTGGTACGTGCAGCAGGTAAAGAGACACGCACGAAAGCGCTACTCTTGATCGTTTCTTTTTTCTTTCCCCTTACCCTCTCTTTATTTTCTTTCTTTCTTTCTTTCTTTTTTTTTTTCCTTTGATAATTCATTGATTATTTCGTACGTCTTCTGTATGTGTGTGTACGTACGTGTAGGTGTGTATGTATAATTTTTATTTATTTATTTATTTATCTATTTATTTTAATGATATCTCTCCGCACATTGTCTTGCTCCCTCGTCGTTTTTTTTCACTGTTCTTTCTTTTTAAAATTTATATTTTCTTTTTTCTGTCTTTTTCTTTCTTTCTTCTTCTTCTTTTTTTTTTTTTTTAGAATGTTTTACTTCGCTCTGTCGTAGTTTTTTCGTCGTTGAATATTTCATTTTTTTTCCATTCGATTCTTCGTCTTCGTATGTTTTCTCTCTGTATCTCTGCTTGTGGGTTTGTACGTATCGCGCGAGTCTCGATTTTTCTGTTCTTTTCTTTTCTTTTCTTTTCTTTTCTTTTCTCTTCTTTTTTTTCTCTTCTTTTCTGTTTCTTTTTTGTTTGTTTACAATAAAACGTTCCTCTCGTTTGAGAGATTCGTCGTTTATAGAATGCGATTAAGTCAGTTTCGATAAGATATTGCGTAAGAAGAACGCACCTTTTAAATGTCTTGCTTGCGGCGTGAAACCTTGATCTGGAATTCTATTCTTTACCTTTCGTTTATTTACCAATGGAAATTCGTACGATCATCGAAATCGATAAGTTGATATACGAGCTTTAAATAGAAATTTTCTTTAAAATTTATAGTATTTATTCTGACACAAGAGTTTGTGGATAAATATATTAGATATTAAATGAATAGATGTTAAGTAAAATTTAAATAAATAGAAAATGAAAATAATCGGAAAATTACGTAGTAATTATCTTTTTTCTTTTCTTTTTTTCATAAAAAATTATATTATCGCATATTATGTATATTAAAATTACGTTAAATACAATATTAATACATTATAATTTTGCAAAAATTTAAAGTGCTCTTTGTGAAGAATAAATCAAGATAAAGTTATTTCTTGGAAACAAAATTTTTTCACTTTTTTTTTTTATAAAATTTCTATCATTCTCTATTCGATATTATCTATTATTTTCCATTAAGACTCTACAATTTGTTAAGTGACGTCAATGGGAAAATTCGATCGATTTGACGGATTCAATGAAGAGATAAAAATCATAAAGATAGTAAATGTCATTCGTGTTAACGTAGTCGACGCTCGGGGGAACCTTGAAAATAATAAATATCAATGACGACATTGTTCTTCCTCTGTGGATCAAATTCTTTTTGTATAACGATGTTGAATATATATATATATATATATTCATATAGTATAGGTATATATGTGTGTATGCATGCATGCATGTATGTATATATGTATATATCTCGTAGTAGCCCGAAGCACAGGCGTTAGCAACGTAATCGAATAATCAGGGTCACAGTGTCATCGGAACTATATCGTTGTCTTTAATACTACGCGGAAATGGTGGGGGATACGATGATAGTAGTACACGCTTCGATCGAGTCCATAGTAAATAAGTAGTAAGTACATGTGTATGCAATAAGAACGATTTATTACTTACAAGGGAAGGTCATGACATATAATCCTGGAATTTTTATATCGGGTTAAGATTATACTCAAGAATGGTAATTTAAGATATATTCTACCATGTTTCGATCCTGTTGTAGGTCTTTTTAAGAAAAAGAAAAAAATTCGAAGATTTGAAATGAAAGTTTGAGAAATTTTACCATAAAGTTTCAAAATTCAATTCGTTCTCGTTTCTTTGTTTTTTAAAAAGAAGATCATTTATAAAAATGAAATATTTTCGGATATCTTGGATGCAATTATCGAGGAAATTTGATTAAAAAAAAAAAAAAGAAGAAAAACGTTTTTTTTTTTTTCATTCTAATACAATAGTTAGAAAATTATATATTGTGATTTCTGTCGATTAGAAAAATATCACGAAGAAAGAGTATAGGATCTAACGATCTACGTAATAAGCGTTTACACGCGGCTCGAGTTGTAATCTTAAACTGCTCGTGACATCTAATTTCCTGGCACGTGACTCATCCCGAGCCCTTAGGTCCTAAAAA
The DNA here is from genome assembly GCF_014466175.1 of Vespula pensylvanica. Classification (NCBI taxonomy): domain Eukaryota; kingdom Metazoa; phylum Arthropoda; class Insecta; order Hymenoptera; family Vespidae; genus Vespula; species Vespula pensylvanica. The sequence continues at coordinate 3,452,167 of NC_057693.1, forward strand.
GAAAGAAAGAAAGAAAAAAAGAGAAGAAAGAAATAAAACACTTAAAGTTAATCGTCTATCCGCTACTTGCCGCAATAGTTAACGCCGGTGGCAACGCGACGTCTAACCACGGAACCATGTAATTATGCGTTACCTGACCGGAAACGCAAACTTTATTTCTGTTCATTCGGAATTCAAAAGGGAAGTGAGAAAATCCTTTTGTTCGTGGAATAACACGAGATATATTACGTTTCCACTATTACAGTTATTATATATCATTAGATTAGTATTAATTATTTTCGAAGAGGCCGTGTAACACAAATATGCCAACATTGTTTTGAAATCTATTGGAGTTAAAAACTCAAACGTGTAAAAGTTAAACGTCCTATTTTTCTTTCTACTTGTAACGTAAACGAGGATTAAAAGATAATTTCTCTGTAATCTATATTTATCGGTGTATATACATACATACGTATATAGATATGTAGTAAAGAAAACTAACGTAAGATCGCAAAGCGGTTTCACACGCTCCGTTGCATTCCACGTAACTGAGATCACTATAATATCAAAACTCATTTGGAAAAGATTTGCTAACAGTTGTGACGTGTTCAGTGCAAATCGTAAATGACGATAGTACAAGAAAGACTGCACAAATGTCTATACGTTCTTTGAAGTTCTTTGACTACTTTCAACGACTTTAACATGCATTTCTATTTATTGTTAAGTATCTATATATGTATATACATACATGCATGTACTGTATAAAACGACCTTTTCCTTCTTTAGAGCTAGCAATGATCCGCTTTATCGTTCGCTCTTTGAACTTCCGTCGAGTCTCGTTGCCCACGCGATGACTTTGTCGCGAGAATCTTTTTTCTTTCTTTACTTCTTTTTCTTTATTCGTCATCTCTTTCTTACCTCACATATTGTTTCTTTCATATATATATATATATACATAATATATATTAGTCATTCGAAATAAATTCTTTCGTTCGTAACATTAAAATAAAAAAAGATCATGATTAATGGTAAAATGATTAGACTTGTTTGTTTTTTCTTTTTTTTTTTCTTTTATGTCAAACTTGGCCCTTTTTTTAGTAAAACATATAAAATAAATTATGGAAGAATTCAGAAACGTTGTTGGAATTTAAGAGATTTTGCAGCGACGCTTTCTTTAAAGAAAAATTATGAAATCGTCAATCGAGTTTATCGACGTACACCGTCATGTAAGAATACATATGTATATATCTACTTGTATAAATTATATTAATGATATAATCTTGAAAAAAAGAAGAAAAAGAAATTATGGTTTGCAATCTACATGTTTATCGTTGTTCGTGGATCATTTCGTAGAAAGCATACCTATGTACAAAAATGATAGTATCGACGAATCGATCGGTTCCGGAAGCATTCTTGGAATCTTGTGTGAGGAATCGATTCAGATAGTCACGACGAGGAAGAGAAAGTTTCTACGTCTTGGGATTGTATTCGGTACAAATTTCCTATAAATCAATCGAATATTCTCTATAGTCTTGAATAATTTGCATGCCATTGTAATTGTGTTTCGTAACTTCATTAGACGTAGACGTGTAAATCGAATTGATCGCTATAATTACTTGTCCCAGTTGCAATATATAATATTTATTATCGTTGTTATATTATTATGTATTATTTTTACGTGTTAGTATGTGTTATATAATAATCGCATATATTTACTCGTATTTTTTTGTTTAGATCTATTTATTATCATATTTGGTAATATGCATCTGACTTTGATTATTTCATTTTGAGGTATAGAAATGTGAATGGCTTCGATTCTTACCTACTTTTTTTAATTGCAATAATATTTTCTTTATGAGTCGTTACATGAAATTATGTAATTTATTATTTTACATACATATACG